>NC_068363.1:35561321-35666321 GCF_020536995.1 Dreissena polymorpha
CATTGTAATCCTAACAAATTAAACTAGTCCAATATGTGGACCTCATCAGACTGAGGCTCCGCTACTGGTAGCAAGTTGATTATATAAACTGGTAACCATTGAAAATATGTTAGCCAAGTTTCTTGAAAAGTTCTGGTGCGTTAACTTAGATCATATTTTTTTTTATCATAATCTTTCTTAGTTTTTTTGGAGGTGGGCTGCTCAAAGCTTCGGGTTTCTGCTCTGTTGTTGAAGATTAAAAAGTTTCATCTTTACCATTAAAGTCGTCTTAAATAACAAGGTAGACCGTGTTCTGATCATCTTAGATTAATACTTTTTGTTTCCGTCTGATTGTAAAAATAAAGAAACCAGTCTGTACACTGTCTAACAGTCGGGCCGAATGTTGAAAATGCGGCATGCTCCCGGTCTCATATAGAATAAGGGAGATCACTGCGCAGGAAAGTGCACGTATTTTAGCTTGATTGCTCCGCAAATAGCACTGACAATGTTATCGCGTGTCAACATCCGGTTTTGTAAAACTTAATCACTGCTTTAGTTTAATACAATGTATTTTTGTATACCTGGACGCGACTTTTAAAAAACTTGTTGTCCACGGACAACTTAATTGAAAAATGTCAGTTGCCCAGACAAGCAAATGTACGACTCGGGCAACTCGGACATTTGATTTCGCCACCCCTGCTAATATGGGACGACACTTTAAGCACATGCATTATGCCCATTTTTTTCAAAACACGACACATTTGATAAACTGCTCCAGTTCATTTTAACAGCAGTAATGTACATGAGGTAGCGTGTGACGAAGAAGAAAGTTTATTGAGTTCTCATTTGAATATAATGATATGATGGTATAAGGGTCTTTATTTAACTATGCTAAAATAATTATCAAAGACCCTAGATGCAAACTCGTCAATTATTGAATTAAATGGATTATTTATGGATTTTACAAGATTATTAAAGTTAAGATACTAGTTCGAACGTGTTTTGTTTTTTGTTTGTACTTTTGTTGTTCCCTGTTCTCAAAGAAATGGTTTTAACATGGGCGCCTTTGATGCATCGGATCACACACGGCATACCCATAACAGAATATAAGAAACACGTTTTGTGCGTCCTTAAATTCGTCGTCCGAAGTCGGAAATCGTATTGCCCTGTAAATAAAGTCAAATAAAGTGTCAGTCGCTGCAATTTGTTGTTTACTCGTCGAAATTGTGAAGGTCGTCGATGGTTAGCTTTTATAATGTTGCGCGCCGCGGCCATTTTGTGCACGTTACCTCTCGGTGTCTTGTACTTACCCACCTAGGGAAGCAGGGTATGTTTTAACTGGGTTTTAACCGATCGGTATAACTAGCCAAATTTTATACAAACGCTTACCGACCAGTAACCAACATGTTACCGACTTTTAACCGCCGGTATGTGGTTAACCGCCGGTTTAACTGTTTATACAATCGGGTGCTGGAGTCCTGGAGTATGACTGCCACTTAGACAACGCGGCCATCCGTGATCATACTATGCAGGACGTATTTTATACTTCATATAAGCAATCCTCGTAGTTTCACAAAATATAACGACAACAACAGAACGCTCCAAATTATTTAATTGTTTTGTGTTGCAACGCTTTATAATTTTCAGGTTTTTAAATAGTCAAAAGATGCATACAATGCATATTTTAGATCATGGTAAATGCTCAGTATAACTGTTTCCTCACAAATCAATATAACTAAAACAAAAATTTGGGAATCTGAAAAAACTTTTTTAATTTTGTCAATTTACTCAAACGTGAAAAGGCTGTTTTCATTGGAGCGTCGCTTTGGGAAAACAGGGCTAAATGCATGTGCATTCAGTATCGTCTCAGATATGCCTGTGCAGTTTGCAGAGGCTAAGCTGGGGCCACACTTACCGCCTACACTGGGTTTTCGTTTGGTCAAGATTCTTAATTGGTAAGGCATGCAACAAAACTACAAACAACTATATGTTTGTAGTTGTTTATTTGAATAAAACTCATGGGTTGGAAATGAGCATTTATTTCTATGTAAGTTTATGAAGTTTGCTTTCAATTTTTATGCCCCCAGTAGGGTGGCATATAGCAGTTGAACTGGTCCGTCAGTCAGTATGTCAGTCAGTCTGTCCGTCCGTCTGATTAAAACTTTTAACATTGGCCATAACTTTTTCAATATTCAAGATAGCAACTTGATATTTGGCATGCATGTGCATCTCATGAAGTTGCACATTTTGAGTGGTGGAAGTTCAAAGTCAAGGTCATCCTTCAAGGTCAAAGGTAATCTTTTTTTTTTTAATTCTCAAAGCGGCACCTCATGAAGCTGCACATTTTGAGTGGTGGAAGTTCAGGGTCAAGGTCATCCTTCAAGGTCAAAGGTAAAAAAATAAATTAAAAAAATTTCAAAGTGGCGCAATAGGGGGCATTGTGTTTCTGACAACACAACTCTTGTTTGTGCATACATTAGGAAAAGCAATCTTGCAATACAAATACTATGCACTATGATACCGTTTTGTTAGGACAAGGCATTTTTAAATCTATTGGCTTAACTGTTGAAATGAATATTTAGTTGGTATCATCTCAAAAAGGACTATTATAATTGGTAACATGATTTCTTGGAGCCCATACTGTACATGTATATGATACATGTTATCGTATTGAAAAGTGTTTTCATCATGCTGTGCAGTAATGCACATGAAGAAATTAAACATAAATACACAGGCCTTTTTCTGCCTATCTCACAGGTCTGTTAGTCGAACCCATTCCCAATGCCAAATATGGATGTTTTTTGCCAATCATCAAAAAAAATCCCAATTTCCGAACGAAATAATCGAAGCCGAAAAATGCATTTCCCCGTAGGTACCGTGTTTTAAAAAATCCGGCGGCGTGCCAATGGGAATTCCGCGTAGAACGTCATCGAATTGAGTGTTTCATAATGCAATTATGCAATCTTGACACTTCAGACAAAATGGCGGCCGCTCGTGTTAATGCATTTCTTAAGACACATTTACAGTCATTTGGTCAGAATTAGCTTTTAAATATTGAAGTGCTGGATTATTCAGCACTCTTGGTGAGCTATTGTGATCGCCTGTCGTCCGTCGTGCGTTGTACGTCCGTCGTCAACATTTGCCTTGTGAACACTCTAGAGGCCACATTTATTGGCATATCTTTATGAAACTTGGTCACAACATTTGTCCCAATGATACCTCGACCGAGTTCGAAACTGGGTCATGCTGGGTCAAAAACTAGGTCACTAGGTAAAAAAAAAACCAAACCTTGTGAACACTGTAGAAGTCACATTTGATGCCCAATCTTCATGTAACTTTGTCAAAATGTTTGTCTTAATGACATGTTGGTTGAGTTCAAAAATGGTTTCGGTCCATTGAAAAACATGGCCGCCAGGGGGCAAGGCAGTATTCCTTATTTGGCTATAGAGAAACCTTGTGAACACTCTAGAAGTCACAATTTTTGCCAAATCATCATGAAACTTGGTCAAAACATTGGTTTCATTGATATCTCGGACGAGTTCGAAAATGGTCCAGATCGGTGAAAAAACATGGCCGCCAGGGGGCGGGGCAGTTTTCTCCATTTTTGGTCCAATCTTCATGAAATTTGGTCAGAACATTTGTTTCTTTGATACGACGGTTGAGTTTGAAAATGGTTCGGATCGGTATAAAAACATTTCCGCCAGGGGGCAGGGCAGTTTTGCTTATATGGCTATAGTTAAACCTTGTTAACACTCTAGGAGTCACATTTATTGTCCAATCTTCATGAAACTTGGTCTGAACATTTGTTTTTATGATAGCTAGTCTGAAAATGTTTTTGGTCTGTTGAAAAATATGGCCGCCAGGGGGCGGGGCAGCTTTGCTTATATGGCTATTGTGAAATCTTCTTAACACTCTAGAAGTAACATTTATAGCCCAATCTTCATGGAACATGGTCCGAAGATTTGTTGTATTGATAGTTTGGCTGAGTTCGAAAATGGTTACGGTATGTTGAAAAACATGGCCGCCAGGGTAGCGGCAGTTTTCATAATATGACTATATTAAACCATGTTAACACTCTAGTTGTAATGCGGATGTTGGTGCACAATGATGATGATGATGATGATGATGATGATGATGATGATGATGATGACGATGACGATGATGATGATGATGATGATACTGGTAATGGATTCAGAAACATTAACCACAACCCAAATATCTAATTATAATTATTGCATTACTCAAATTAATTATTGCCATTACTTATGATTGTTATCTATATCTTTGCAGAAATTTAACATAGTGGTAAAACCAATAAAAAAACAAGAAGTGTTACATATGAATCTTATTTGACTTTTCATTCACTTATCCTATGATACTCTCTATAAAACTCATTTATACCTGTGCTTGCATTGTTGCCAGGTGGTAATTCAGGGAATAATCTACATGTGCGTCCCGCGTCTATGACGCACAAATATCGAAATAGACGCATCGTTTTGAAATATGTGCGTCCACTCGGACGCATTGCTGAACTGTATCCGTTAATGCATACGCGAATCACGATAAGTACGAACCATCTTGTGTACGAGTCAAGAGTGTAGCAATGAACGCTGAGTTTAACCGAATGATGCTTGAAGACTCCAACAAGTCTTTTGATTGGCTCTAGTCAAGCCGCTGCTGTATAATACGAACCAATTAGAATCGACCTTTTAAATAGAATGGGTTATGATATTTTCTAGAGTCCCCGGATGAAAACCTGCTTTAACTTTGTGTAACTTAGTCATAAATAATACAGAAAAAATGCCTCCGAAATAAGGTGTTGAAGCTAAATCCAAAACAAACAAATCAAAACTTTAATAACGGTAGGTCAACGGCTCGCAATTCGGACGTAAACAATAATATTATCAAGCTCGCAATTAGGATGTTAACAATAATATTATCATCGATTTGATTCAAGTTGAAATGTTGTAACAGGTTACATTCATGTAACAGATAATGTTAAAGCCTTTGTGAAGGCAAACAAGATAGTGATAACTCTGATTTTTTTTTTTTTTTCAACAAGTTTTTGAGATAATTAAAAGTTTAATGCAAGTATAGTTATTGAGCTAGTGTGATTTAGACATATTTTCTTCATTACTTGGTATCTTGCAAAATTTGGGACCCATTCTTTTTCAAGGTGGACTCATTAATTTTGGCCTGGGACTCATTGGTCTAAAATCTGCGAGTTCAGGGACCCATAGATAGTAAATTCTAGGTTATTCCCTGGTAATTGTGTAACACTCCTGGAAATTGACCCCAATTAAATGGGCACTTTCATCAAATACCTTTGTGTTGATGTCAGATGGAAACCATTCATAAGATAGATAAGACATTACAACTTGCAATGTTTTACCCCTACAATTTTCAGTTAGTCAGTAGTTTGTGTGTGATTATGAAAGATTTGTGATTTTAGCAGGTTTTATTTTTGTTTCAATTGGAAATATCAATGCAAGGTGAGTCCTAAAATTGTTCCAGTTGTTTAAAAACAATTTGTCAAAAATGTGAACAATTTGGTAGTAAAAAAACCAAAAACTTATCACATCTTTTAAGAAGCAGAAACAGCTGTTTGAAGAAAAGTTGGTTTGCATTTATTTTTGCAAAAATAATGTATTTATGCTACAGATTTTTTGTGCATTTAAATTACAAATAGTTTGATAGTTGTTTTGATATGATACATTTTCAAATATTCTCATACTCATATACTTTTTTATAACTGACTTTGATATATGATAACAATTCAACATATTTTGTTTAATTATGTAAAAACTATTTTACAAAAACACAATCTCTTGAACAAATATGGTTGTTTTCAGTATCTAAAAGTGTTCTTGCTAAACAGATTGTAAACAGTCATCCCCTATAAGATGCTGAGATGCTTATCTCATGATCTCAAATTTGGAGAACAATTTGTTGAATATGTACTTCCATTTCCTTTTGCTGATGCTCATTATTAAATTACTGTCCTCATATTACTTTTATCCAAAATAATAGCTTTGTCGCAACGGGTAACAAATATCTATTTTAAAATTTAAACACATACACAAAACTACTGATAACGCATATATAGTTTATATCTGCCGAAACAGGAAACCTTTTCTTTTCACAAAACAACGTTAACAACCCTTGTTTCCTGGATACAACGGTTGAGTTCAAAAATGGTTTTGATCCATCTAGTAACATGACCGCCAGGGGGGGGGGGGGGAGGTCATTTTCCTTATATTTAGATACTGAAAGAGCCTGTGAACACTCTAAAAGTCACATTTTTTGGCCAATGACATCATGAAACTTGGTCAAAACATTGGTTTTATTGATATGTCGGATGAGTTTGAAAATGGTCGTGACCAGTGAAAAAACATTGCTGCCAGGGGATGGGGCAGTTTTCTCTATATGTTTGTAAGAAGCATTTTCCTTATATATATATTTAAAAAAATCTAGGTATCAAAAACATGGCTGCCAGGGTGGGTGGGGTAATTTTCTATATAGGCCTATTATGAATACTTTGGAACACCTTATTTTTAAAGTCAGTCTTGTCATACTAATAACTTAAAATATTTGCTGAAGAGTTTTAATCTTTGTTTCTTTCCATCTAAGTCTCTCAGGTGAGCGACCCAGGGCCCTTTGGGGCCTCTTGTTTTATCATATACATACTTAAGTTAGCAGTGGACAATGACTGTTGCATGGTAAAAAAACAGTTTAATTCTTTCTTATCGTTTTTGGGCAATGCCTATGTATGAAAACATTAGATTTAATAACAAAAAATCAGAAAAGTAATTTCCCAAATAATGATTTTGTAGATGAAAAATCTTCCCAATTTGGAAGATTTCGCGACTCGAAAAATCCCAATTTGCTTGGTACTTTTTCCCAAAATAGACAGAAAAAGGCCAGAATACAATGTCCACTTTCCAATTAACTTCATATTTTGCGTACCAAGAAATGTCAAAACAACATTTTTAAAATTAAAAGGAATCTTCTGCAGATTAGACAGAAAGTTGCAATTATACCAGATTAGACAGAAATATGCAATTACATGTATACACAATTCTTTATTAAATGCAAACACAAGGCCAATGGATATGATTATAAACAATAATTTTATAACTTCGGTTTTATGAATTAAAATATAACACCAAAGAAATGTCGGATGGGTCGGGGAATGAACTGAAGGTCACGCAGATATTGTAACATTGAATATACTTTGCCCAAGAAATGGGCCACATAGAAGATTGCATAAAAAATGTATAAAATAATAAAGAATCCTTACAACATAAAAGCATATTGATCAGTTTATAAAGGTTGAAGGTCCTGAAAGAGTTCCACTCTTCTGTGGGTCTCAGATTATGTTGCAGTGTAGCCTGGCTGTTGCAGGTGTGGCTTGATTCTGTCAGCTGCTCCGAAGGATGTGCTTGATTCTCCATGCACAAAGCCACCAGAGAAAGTGCATTCATCCTGCACATGCAGTTAATCAAACACACCTCAATAGGAGAGCAGTTAAATTGACATTTGATAGTTGCTGGATCACTGTTCCTTTTGGACCTTCTTTTGAAGAGTATTCAAGGGGACATTATTGGCACTTGTTCAGCTGTGGTGTTTGGGGAACGTAATAAATCAAAAGTTTTTGAAAAGAAGCAATTCAGAAATGATCTGTAAATAATACTTGCACATTTGACTGCAAATTAGGCACATTACGCATATTTCTTTGAAAACTTTCGATCATGAAGCCAAATATTTTTTGTTTGCTTGCAGCCGTCAATGGCTTATTGTCTTATAACTTGATATTGGTCCATGGCATTTTCACTCTGGTGGCATAAACAGATGAAGTTTGAAATCAAAAGCCATTTTGCATATTTGAAAATTTAAATGCTGTGTTATGTAATTGCATATAAAGTTATATTATGGCATTTTGAAAGTACCAGGCCACGTTTTACCTTTTTTTACAAAATTAAAATGTTGTCTTTATATTATGATCCTTGCAGTAATGTTTAATTTGAGTGAAATTCATTGCATGTCTCTGCATTTAACAATTTTGAATGTCTGTGAAATATGCCATTCTAAGGTCTTTTAAGAAAAATAACATCGTTAAACACAATTCATCTTAGTCAGTGTAATATCATGTTTCAATACAGATTTTCTTTATATGAAGCAACAGTCAGTACTAAATGTCACAACAACGGTTCAGTAATGTTATGTTGATAAATGACAAAATACTTGTATATTGTGTAAGTTTTGTACTAATTTACATGTATCTAATGAATTTCATTCTAAGATCATCTTAATGGTCAAGTCAATTAGACAGATTGACTGGAGCACTCAAAACAACCCAAATGACAGCTCTAAAATCATACTTAAGACCTGTACCTAAATTAATGAACATGTAATGAAATAGCCATTATGCAATGTGTAAGAAGGGCCAGTTATGTTTGTATCATTAAACTGTCAGGTATATTTTATCATCGCACCACATTGGCCTGCATTTGTCAATTACATCTGTCACGGGTTGGCTAATTGACATCTGAACTTTGTATCATAATAAACATTTGGTGTATTGGCCATTTTATATTACAGTGTATAGTCTTTGATGTTTGTCAGTGATTTCATTACATAAATCAATTCATTTTAATTGAAAACAAAAACCTATTGTCAGTTACACTGAAGCCGTGCTTGAGAGTATCACCTGTTTAAATCGGGACTCAGAGTCTCAGGATTGGTAGGATAACCTTCCTCTGAATGAACCACGTTTGCGTCTGTAGACTCGACCGTAGATGAACAGGAATCTTTTACATTAATCCCCAATTTTAATTCAGAATTGTATAAATGCGCGAGAGATAATTAGTACAATTAAGTTATTTGTTTGGGTGATTTTACACAGTAAAATTGTTTCATACTACTAAACAAAAATCCAGTCTAGGCAGCAAGTGTTGCCCCAGACCAGCCTCTTCACACTGCACTGACTAATCTGAGACCCTATTTACGCTCATGCAATACATCTACATGTAAGCCTAGTTTGCCCAGTTTGCAAAGATAGGAGAATGCAATAGTGATAATTATTCTGATTAAGTTACCACATTTTGATTTCATACCAATATGATTGGATGAAAGAGTGCCATATTCAATACTATGTGGGCAAGTTTTCAACACACATGCAAAGGCATAAATATTAGAAACATTTCAAGCACTTTCCTTATGCCATAATTATGAAGGAGCATGATGTAATTTGGCTGTCAACTTGTAAATTCTTTAGAGCAATAGAAGAGTTCTGCACCTAGATATTTGTTTGTACCTTTCTTCTGCTTCTCTTTGTTGGTCCAAAACTAAAATGGCCGACAACCTATAATATTTCCCACTCGGAATGTCTCGATTAATGATATTGACCAATCAGAATGTGTGAGCTGCCCAATAAAAATGTTTGTGATGACCAATCAGAATGTTTAAACAATGAAAGGACTCAATCTCAAACTTTGTATCAACTTATAATATTTACCAATCAGAATGTCTGAATGCATGATACTGACCAATTATAATGTTTGAGTTTTGATTTCAAATGGTTGAATATTTAAGACGAAGAGTCTTAACATTCTTATTAATGTTTACATTCAATTGTCTGCTGTACATTGGTGATGAATTTACAAACACCTTGGTTCTGGACAGTCATTGGTGTGTATTGAAATAAATGGGATTGTCAGCGGCTCTAAATGCCAGTACAATGGTTACTAAGTGGCCCATTGATGGACAGGTTGCATTAAATTTGATGACAGGAGGAATGTAAACTTGAGTAATAAAGAGTTTTGTACTGGTATGGGTCAACAAAGGTTATTGCCTAAAGCACTGGATGGATTAATAGCTTATTTTTATTTCAATTCTTAGTAATATTGTTTGTCCAGAATACGTGCTGTTGAAAAATGAAAGCTCACTGTTTTTAGTCCCTTACCGGTTTCACCAGAGGGGACTTATGGTTTTGTCTCCATTTTGTCTCACACTTTTCTGGATCCTGCGATAACTTTAAAAGTTCTTAATATTTTTTCATGAAACTTGGAACATGGATAGATGGCAATATGAAATTATGCACGTCATTTCATTTCGTTCCTACATCAAAAATTATGGTTTCTATGGCAACAAATAGACTAGAAATACTGCTGAAAATGGTGTTTTTTCTGGATCCTGCGAAAACTTTTAAAGTTCTTAATATTTTTTTCATGAAACTTGAAACATGGATAGATGGCAATATGGACATTATGCACGTCATTTCATTTCGTTCCGACAACTTGAAACATGGATAGATGGCAATATGGACATTATGCACGTCATTTCATTTCGTTCCGACGTCAAAAATTCTGGTTGCGATGGCAACAAATAGACTAGAAATACTGCTGAAAATGGTGGTTTTCTGGATCCTTCAATAACTTTTAAAGTTCTTAATATTTTTTCATGAAACTTGAAACATGGATAGATGGCAATATGGACATTATGCACGTCATTTCATTTTGTTCCTCAATAAAAAAATTTGGTTGCTATGGCAACAAATATATATAAAAAAATCTGGAATTTCTGACAGTGGTGGAGCCGGTAGGGGACTTATATTGCTTGACAATAGTCTTGTTGAATATAAAACTTAAGTACTTAATCTACCTTTTTAAAACCCCCTCTGTAATAAAGAATCACACCCAACCGTTTTGTAAAAAAGAAAGTTAGTACTTAAAGCAATTTTATTATATTTATTCAAATAATTATTCAAATTATCTGTCAAAAGAATTCTGCACGCTCAAACCTAACGTCCTCAACATTGTTAAGCCATTAAAATTTCCTGCACAGAATATGGAACATCTACTGACATATACACGTTTGTTTAAGTTTTTCCAAGATTGTTCAAGCATTCAGAGTCTTTTCAAGTATCCCACAAAGATTGATATCTTCTCTACCAATAACAACAGGTAATGAAAATGATGAATTAATGTTACAATAATTGTACAACAATTAACTGCAATTATCATGAAATTGATTCTTATTACAATTTTATTGTTATGTACTTCGAAATTTTAATAGAAAAGAGGTAATATTTGTGTGCACCTCAAAGTTTTTATTTGGCTTTACATTAAAACACGCTTTCATTTTAGTCAATTAAATTAGATATTTAAAAGTAACAATTTCCTAAATGCAGTTTCAAAAGCCATGAATAATTTTGGTTCCGTTATCTTGCTGTTTTGCTAGATCCCTAAATCTCAATCTCAAAAATGTAATTTTGACACTTGTTTGTTGTTGCATACAGAATTGTATATGTATGTTTAATATTGGTGGATATAAATAGATATCATTCAAAGAACCATTAGCTGAAAGGGTTAATATTGGTGGATATAAATAGATATCATTCAAAGAACCATTAGCTGAAAGGGTTAATATTGGTGGATATAAATAGATATCATTCAAAGAACCATTAGCTGAAAGGGTTAATATTGGTGGATATAAATAGATATCATTCAAAGAACCATTAGCTGAAAGGGTTAATATTGGTGGATATAAATAGATATCATTCAAAGAACCATTAGCTCAACAAGGCAAGGATAGATCTTCTTCAAATTTTCTTTTTTTTTTGTCTAATGAACCACCTTTAATATATTAACAAGAAAGGGAATCTTTACATCGATTTTTCGCTCAATTGGGAAAAGTACCGGTACCAGCCCAATTGGGAAAATTGTGCGCGCAAAAACATGAAATATTGGGAAAATTCGCATTGTGATGTCTTCATATTGGGAAATTGGTGCATTTGATTTTTTGCTCCCAAATACTTTAACATTGATAAATAAATGTTGTCAAGTTCTCAATATTATATTTACTTAGGTTCAAGCCATAGAATTGCATAGTGAAACTAACTATATGTTGCATTTTATTCATTATATATATTTGTTTAGAAACCTTCAATTGAGAAATGTTTTTTTGACAGCAATTGGGAAATGTGTATTTTTTTTTTATTGAGAAAGTGCTGTTTTCCTGTATTTTATAAAGAAGGAAAAAAATCGCTGCTTTAAGTATATGGCATATGCTATTCTAATTAATAAGGGATTATTAAGTTTTAGACAACCTTGCCTTCCATACATCAGGCTGCTTTGACATTAAAGCTTATAATTGTCTTGAGTTTAACTACATGTTGCTGATAGACCTGATATTAAATAAATTACGGATTGTTTACAGGGTTTGTTTTGGCATTGATATTTTCTCAAAGATTTGATATTAGAGAAAGTGTATCTGAAAAACTTAAATCCTGCCAAGATTTCCACATTGCGCTCATTAATAAACCCAATTATTGGCCTACAGCAGTACTGTCAGTAATTATTGCCTGTCAATGGTTTTTCACCTGGCAAAAATTACTAGTTAATTACAGCAAGAACACTAATTCTAGTCACATGACAGATCATGTGATAAGGTTCACCCAGGTGCTTGTTTTTGGACAGCTGCATGGTCTGTATCATTGAGCTGCACTTGACTGTGCAGTTTGTTTTGCCAATTGTGAATGTCGTGTTTTTGATGTTTGGTGTTTGCAACTTTGATTGTCAATTTTTTTGTCAATGTGGGTGATGAATTGAACGAATTGATTAATTATATAGTGTGGTGATTCTGGATGTATTGGAGTTATGTACATTAAAGCAGAGGTAAAGTTAATTTTAATTGACTTAAGTTCCAAATACATACGTATGTTCATAGTATGACAGTATTGATTTAAAACATAATGAAAGTCGATTGTATCCATTTATACAGTAATTATTGAATAACTTTCTTCTAGCTTAAAGCATTGTTGAAAACATTAAAAATAGCATTGAAACGAAGTTTAAAATATATTTATCCCACTTTTACAGCGAATTCAGTTGATTAAAGCCCCATTTATTAAATTTCTGCTATAAAAACACAGCACGAAATGATGTAATTTTTTCGACAAAATGACGTCATAAATCCAGCGAAATTATCCAGTTAAACTAATTTTGTTTAAATAAAAAGGTTGACTGAATAAAAAGTCGGATAAATAGAATAATAACTTAGTGTTGATTATAGATCAGGTTTATCATGCTCGGCACAAATACGAAAAAGCACTAGACAAGGCTCGTGCTTTTTGTTTTCTAAGCCTCGCATGATAAACCTGATCTATAATCAACATTCACCTATTATTGTCTATATATACACATATTTATTTAGCATTCCATTATTATGCTTATTAAAAACGGACAGTCTGCTTTTCATGCTGTTATTTTATCTCATGGTAAATATGTAGCATACATAATAATTATCAAACAGCAACAGTAACATTTGGGTTTTAATTACTCTATGTTCAATCTACATGGTTTGTTACATGCTAGAGAATTGTTAACAACTTGTGGTCCAAGTTTTGTTCCTGAGATAAATATGGATGAAATATTACACAGTTTTTTTTTACCTCATATAACAGACGCCGAATATCGGCGTCTTCCCCCACCAAACAAGGCTGGTTTTTTCCCCTTTCAGAACCAAATTTTTTTTATTTTTATTATTTTCTTTTTAATAGAAAGATGTGTCTCATGATTATAATATCTCAATTCTATTTCAATTTAATATTGCCAAACGTAATAAATTATGAAAAAAACAATGAATATAGTGCAAACATGTACAAATGTATTGTAATAATGAGAGAGTAAGTAAACAAATCCCCCAAAAAGGGGAACGCCGCAAAAATTCACACGCGCACAATTTTTCCCCAAAGTGGAAAATCCGGCATAAAATTTCCCCCACATAAGGGCTAAAGGCCCCTTCCCCCACAACCCCAAAAAACCCCTGTTACATGACTGTGGTTTCTGCCATGCTTTGTATCCAAGTGTTTGATTGTGTGATAGCGGTGCTTGAGAAATCCAATTAAGAGAAAGTACATTAAAATTGACTTTTTTACCCACCTGTCATAAGCATGGTTTGCAGTGATATCTGGTAATTCTAGCATTTAGTATTCTGCATCTTCTAAAGTGTATGATTATTGGTTTTAAACAGTCTATATAATGTATATATATATAACATATAAAGACGACCTTTTTGGTACAAATATTTTTTCCCCCATATTTTCCAAATTAACATGAGCCAATACATGCCATCTTCTGAATGTAAAAAGTAATTTAACTGACATTTTGTAAAAAGAAGAAGCAAACAACTATTTTATTAAAATTATTAGCATTTTTCAGTATTCCAATTTGTGTATTAGTATTTAAAAAAAAGGGTAAATACAAAACAAAACTCCAAATTGAGATGTCTTTTTAAAACGAAATAAATAATCAAGACAGGAACAGTTACCATAATTTCAATGCTGAGTATTTTGAATGCATAAAATAACATAAGTGCTCTTAATGTATTTTACAAAATATGCACTCCTGAAAAATTTACAAAATGTCAGTTACACTAGTCATTACATTCAGTAGACAATAAATGAAATTTAAAAAAAAAGTAAAATTAATTTTATTTCCATATCTATAAGTTTAACTTTTAATAATATAATATGGAGAACAATTTTTTTATCAATTTTAAAGTATTTTTTTGCAAAAAAAACAACACATTGCCAATTTCCCAATTTTGGTCAAAAGTACGCTGTTTTTCCTTTTCCAATTCTCAAAAAATGTGAAAAAAAACACATACTGAGATCAAAAATTGAGAACAAATTTATCAGAAACAAATATGTGTGTTGTCATATGAGAACGAGAAATTGTGCTATTGAACTCTTGTGACTATTGACCACAACACATTACAAATGTTTTTGGTATGTGTTTTTAAGAAGCAAGGTCTTGTGCTTTGCACCTTTCAGTGTGTCGGTCAGAAGTATGGACAGTAGGTCTAGTGCTTTGCACCTTTCAGTGTGTCGGTCAGAAGTATGGACAGTAGGTCTAGTGCTTTGCACCTTTCAGTGTGTCGGTCAGAAGTATGGACAGTAGGTCTAGTGCTTTGCACCTTTCAGTGTGTCGGTCAGAAGTATGGACAGTAGGTCTTGTGCTTTGCACCTTTCAGTGTGTCGGTCAGAAGTATGGACAGTAGGTCTAGTGCTTTGCACCTTTCAGTGTGTCGGTCAGAAGTATGGACAGTAGGTCTTGTGCTTTGCACCTTTCAGTGTGTCGGTCAGAAGTATGGACAGTAGGTCTTGTGCTTTGCACCTTTCAGTGTGTCGGTCAGAAGTATGGACAGTAGGTCCATAAACCTTTTGGTGTTTGAAATTAAGATATCTAGAGAATGGTTTGACTTGTGATCATACAAATTGGTATGATGGTACTTGGTAGGAAAGGATGAAGCCTAGTGATTTTGAGGTCTCAAGGTCAAAGGTCAAGGTCACAGGGGTTGTGACATGAAATTCACTTAAGCACAATATCTAGAAAATGATTTAACCTCAGATCATCTTAATGTTATGATTATGTAAACGTGAGAGGAAAAAGAAGTACTCTATTGACTTTATATATCAATAGGTCATGTTCACATGAGATTGTGCTTGTGTTCACATTAGCTTGTAACATGAAACTGTTTCTTAGCAAGATCTAGATAATACATCAACTTTGGATCATCTCAATGATTCAGATAGGGTCTTAATAAAAGGGGTTCCAGTACGAGATCAAGGCATCATGGACTGGAAAGTAAAAGTCACACATCCTTTACTGGAATTCAACTGTACTACACCACCAGTATGTTGCAAAATGGTACAAAATACTAGTACTTAATCTGTGGTATAAGAGGACAATGTTGTAGGATATTTATGAAACCTAACCTAAGACCAACATTTAAGAACAAATTATCTTAAGAAGGTTACAAATGGAACAATTTACCTTTACTTATCTGCATGGACAGTTTGATAGTGGCAACATATGGCTGATATCAGGAAAGGTCCACTTTGGAATCCCACCCAGACAGACTGTGAACAATTGTCCAGGGTCTGTATTCACAAAACCACTTATAGACATCTTAACTTAAGTAGTTGTAAAGTGAAATTTTCAGGGGGGGGGGGAGGTTGTATTAAACATGCAATGTTAGCATGCTGGCAAAATGAGAAAATATTAATAATTTATTTATTATTTACCTTATGAAGTAATGGCAACTTTTCCACATGAGCTTTATGAATATTGGCCCCATGACACTTAATATGTTTCACAAGTAAAGTAATGGCACCTTTCCCATTGGAGCTTTATGAATCCGGGCCCCTAGACTCTAAGCCCCCCCCCCCCCCCCACACACACACACATGCACGTTAAGTTGTAAAGTAGTGGCAACTTGTTATGCCAATTAGATAAAGAATGAGGATAAAAATTACTGATGCGCAATTGCAGATTTATGACAAAATGTTGCCCTATTTATTCATTCAAAGAAGAAAAACATACTTCATCTAATGCACAGCTTTGCAATTTTCATGGTTCATTAACCTATGCGGAAGAAATTATCCGATCTTTAAGCAATTATATGTGCCCACTGAATGTTACATTGCTGATAAGAGTCTGAACAAATCCTTGTTTTAAAAAATATTGGCATATGGTAAACCAGTTGCACTGAAGCTGCTGATTGCGTTTTGTTATGAGATCATATATGGGCAGTGCTCTGTGAAAAAGGGGTTAAATGCATGTCCTCAGTGTCATCCCAAAATAGCCTGTGCAGTCCACACAGACTTATCTGGGACGACACTTTATGCTTGTATAATATTTTTTGTATTAAGAAAGTCCCTTTTTCGCAAAGATCCAGTTTAGGAAGAAAGTGTCCTGCACAGGCTAATCTGGGACGACAATTTCTGCACATGCATTAAAGCCCCTTTTTATATCTCATATGATTGTGTTATTAATGCATGTTTGGTCATGGTTTCTCATTAAGGAAGTTCTTTATAAAATATCAGTTTCTTAAATATTTTAATTGTCTGACTTTACTATTGCCTCTTTGTATGCCATGAATAAATATGTTTAAAGCGAAGGAATTGCAATAACGGTAGTAATAATTCAGCAAAATACTCCTTTTGGTAGTGAAAATAAATGTTTTTCCGAATTAAAAAACCCCACAAATCAGCAATTTGTTTGGAAATGTGCTAGGAGTCAGTCAATTGTAACTACACAGCCTTTCTTGGAAAGGCGATATAAATTTACTTAGCTTTTTTTAGATGGGCAATCAGTTAAGTTATAATTTTTCCAACTATCAGCATTTTGATTGAATCTTCTATCAAGCTTTGTACTCTTTGCTGTAAAAAAATAAAAAGTGATTGAATCTTCTGTCAAGCTTTGTACTCTTTGCTGTAAAAAAATAAAATGTCCTTAATAAAAAGAAATATTTTTTGTTACACATAGGCCACATTCTAGATGACAGAACCTGTTGAGGATCGTTCGTGTCCCATTTCCCAGGTTACCCCTTTTCCACTCAGAAGCAAAGTGAAAAAAGCTATGTGCAAATAGCATAAAACATGAACAGCCTGCGAGTAACTCACAATCTGTTCAGGTTTTATGCTGTTTGATGCTCATAAGTATCTAAGGTTTGGAAATGTGGCCTTTAAAACTTGAATCTAGTAAGAAAGGCCTTTAATTAAATTGAACTTTCTGAGGGACAACACATATGTATCTAAGTGGTAAAGGTTAAAGGGGCCTTTTCACAGATTTTGGCATTTTTTTAACTTATTCATTAAATGCTTTATATTGATAAATGTAAACATTGGATCGTAAAAGCTCCAGTAAAAAATCAAGAAAAAAATTAAAAAAAGGAAAAGAACATTGCCCGGAGTAGGTTTCGAACCAGTGACCCCTGGAGTCCTGCCAGAGTCCTGGAGTAAAACCGCTTTAGCCTACTGAGCTATTCCGCCGAGTACACATTTTTGACGTATTTTATACCTTATATAAGCAATCTTCGTAGTTTCACAAAATTTAACGACAAAAACAGAACTCTCCAAATTATTCAATCGTTTCGCGTTGCAACGCTTTATAATTTTTAGGTTTTAAAATCGTCAAAAGATGCATATAATGGCTGTATTAGAGCATGGTTAATGTTCAGTATAACTGTTTCTTCACAAATATCATAACTAAAACGAAAACTTACGAATTTGAAACAACTTTTATCAATTTTGTCAATTTACCAAAGCGTGGAAAGATCCCTTTAAAATAGCAGAATTGCAATTATTTCAGTGAAGAAACGCAAAGAATTCTTCATACATGTTGTTTAACTTAGAATTGTTTGTGTCCCATTTCCCTGGTTACCTCACAAGTTGTAAGATGAGTGTTACACTGTTGTATCTGATAGAGCTGCAACGATTCGATCCGATTCATCGAAAATCGATTCGAAATGCTTCGATTCGATTACGATACCAAACCTACCAAATTCGATTCGATTCTTTAACATATATACATATATATACATAGATACGTAAAGCGCGCTGTATTCTGACTATTGATACAGGAAGGTGTAGGTTTTATATTTACCTGTAATTACGACGCGCGCGATTGGTTGCTTATTACTTTAGTCATCCAATCAATAAGCCCGTTACGGTCTACTTTCGGAAAAAGCGTCAAAATGGCTGAACAAGTTGTTGCCGACAAATTGAAATTATCAGATGCGCCTAAGAAGCTAAAATCAAAAGTGTGGCAGTATTTTGGGTTTCGGGATGGTAGCCCTACCAATAAAGCAAAGTGTAAACTGTGCTTCATGGATGTGGCGTACACTAAGTCCACACTAATCTAATTTAATGCAATATGTCAAACGCAAACATAACGTTGATTTAGCAAGACAAAGAGGTCGCACAAGTGCAACTACTCAAGTCGCCAGCCAGAAAAGTAGTTCTATTTCTGTTGGAGTTTTGTTAAGTTTATTAGAGAATGTGATTTGTCCTACAGGTAACAGGTGATGCTGTCATGGCACAGTGGTTGACATGCTTATAGCGGTTTTGGGTAAAGATGTAATAGTGATAGTACTACCATTCAACTGATTCCAGATACGTCCTTATGATTTTTTTTTTTGATTTTTTATATTATTGTGTAATCAACACAATCTTCTAGTCAGAAGTTTTTATATTAAAATTGAGTCCTAATTTGCTATTATTTTTTATGTGTTTTATTGAAATCACATTTGAACAGAAATGTTAATTTTGAGGCATAAGAGTGAAAATATGATAAAAATAGGTTTGAAGATGAATCGAATCGAAAAAATCGGTATCGGAGTGTCTGAAATCGAAATCGAATCGAATCGAGCTGTTGGTGAATCGTTGCAGCTCTAGTATCTGAAGCAGAGTTTAAGCGTTTGTAGAGCAGTTTTGCGATCAACTCTCTTTGTATTTCATAGATTGGGTAATGAGATTCATAAAAGCTGAATATTAATGATGAGTGATGGGGCTTATGGCTTTGTTTGAAGCTTAAATCTCACAATTTGTTATCAATCATGGTAGAGACAGTGTTTAAATTATGACTATTGGACAGCAAACTCTTTTTATCTATGCACAAGTAACAATTAGTTGACTTATTAACCCTTTACACTTAGATTTGTATTTTCACAGCTCACCAATTTATGTTGTCACGTGAGCTGTAAATGCAAAATGAATTATGGAGATAAGTCTGGACAAGCCTTTAAATGGCCCAATTTAACCTCAGACCTTAATGAATGACCTTGACCTTTGAGGCTTGGAGACGTTGTTACACATGACACAGAGTCAGCAAACGATGAACGTTTGAGGAAAATAATTGTATAATTGCATGATGACTGATAAAGTTACAGTTAGGAAAAGCTATTTTATGACCATTTGACCTTGACTTATAGGGAGTTTGGTATTTTACGCCACAAGCTCTCCTCATTGAAATCATTTGTAGCAATCATCTTAAAATTGCAAAATGAATGAAAAAGTAACAGTCCTGACATGCTATTCTAAGGAAAAATTTGAGATATGAGTCAAAGAGTTACCTTAACAATCAAGGTACAGGTGTTCCATGCAACATGCTATTTCCTCACTCTTGTCATTTGTAGTAAGTTATTTTTAAAGTGCAAGACAAATAACAAAGAAAGAGTCTGGACAAGTTGTGTTATGACCTTATTTAACTTTTGACCTCTTATTGTGACCTTGATCTTTGAGGAAGCATGGCTGGTGTTACACGCCTCACATTGTCTTATGATGATGAACATTTGTGGTAGGTTATTTCAAACTTGCACTTTGAATGACAAAATGACAGTCTGGACATGCTCAGATGCAAACAATTGGGCAGAGATGCTTGACCATTATATGAATGCTAAATCAAGCTTTTCTCAAAAGGGATCAACACAAACTTAAGTTTATTTATTATTTTAACTTTTTCAAATACCTGATAAAACAAGGGGAAACTGGGTAAAGTTTTATGGATTAATTACCCCTGTCCCACCCAGAAGCAAAGTGAAAATGTCTATGTGCAAACAGCATAAAACCAGAACAGCCTGCGAGTAACTTGCAGTTTGTTCAGGTTTTATGCTGTTTGCTGCTCATCAGTATCTTAGGGAAGGAAATGAAGGCTTTAAAACTTGAATCCAGTAAGAAAGGTCTTTAATTAAATTTAACTTTGTAAGGGACTACAAATGCAACAAAATACGTATCTAAGTGGTAATGGGTTAAATATGAAATTATTGGAATAAATATGAAAACAAAAAATGCATGAATTAACACGAGTTTACAATTTGGACTGAGGCGTATTGTGGTGCCAGATGTGAAGATGAAAGCTGCAAACGTGTTACACCAACTGATGCATTCATTGCCCTTCAAACATATAGAACAGTCTGTGTTATCATTAGCTCATCTATTTATTTATTTTAAATTATGAGCTATTGTCATCACCTTGGCGTCGGCGTCCGGTTAAGTTTTGCGTTTAGGTCCACTTTTCTCAGAAAGTATCAATGCTATTGCATTCAAACTTGGTACACTCACTTACCATCATGAGGGGACTGGGCAGGCAAAGTTAGATAACTCTGGCGTGCATTTTGACAGAATTATGTGCCCTTTTTATACATAGAAAATTGAAAAATTGTGTTAAGTTTTTTGTTTAGGTCCATTTTATTCCTTAAGTATCAAAGCTATTGCTTCTATACTTGCAACACTTACTTACTATCATAAGGGGACTGTGCAGGCAAAGTAATGTAACTCAAACTGGCATTTTGACAGAATTATGCTCTTTTTATGCTTAGAAAATTGAAAATTTGGTTAAGTTTTGTGTTTAGGACCACTTTATTCCTACAGTATCAAAGCTATTGGTTTCATACTTGCAACTCTTTTTAACTATCATAACGGGACTGTGCAGGCAAAGTTATGTAACTCTGACTGGCATTTGGACGGAATTATGGGCCCTTTATACTTAGAAAATTGAAAATTTGGTTAAGTTTTGTGGTTTGGTCCACTTTACCCCTAAAGTATCATAGATATTGCTTTCATACTTGGAACACTCGCAAACTATCATAAGGGTACAGTAAAAGGACAAGTTGCATAACTCTGATTGTCATTTTTACGGAATTATGGCCCTTTTTTGACTTAGTAACTTTTAATATATGGTTAAATTTTGTTTTTCGATCCACTTTACTTCTAAAGTATCAAGGCTATTGCTTTCAAACTTCAAATACTTTCATGCTATCATGAGGTTACTGTACCTGGCAAGTTGAATTTTAGCTTGACCTTTGAATGACCTTGACTCTCAAGGTCAAATTATTGAACTTTGCTAAAATTGCCATAACTTCTTTATTTATGATTAGATTTGATTGATACTGATATTGACAAAACTACTCTTACCTGACATACCACTATAGATCATCTCACAAATGACCACCACACCCTCAAAACTATACCCCCCCCCCCCCGCACCCCCCAATTTTTTAGCTCATCTATTTTTTGAAAAAAAATTATGAGCTATTGTCATCACCTTGGCGTCGGCGTCGGCGTCTGCGTCGGCGTCGGCGTCCGGTTAAGTTTTGCGTTTAGGTCCACTTTTCTCAGAAAGTATCAATGCTATTGCATTCAAACTTGGTACACTTACTTACTATCATGAGGGGACTGGGCAGGCAAAGTTAGATAACTCTGGCGTGCATTTTGACTGAATTATGTGCCCTTTTTATACTTAGAAAATTGAAAATTTTGGTTAAGTTTTGCGTTTAGGTCCACTTTTTTCAGAAAGTATCAATGCTATTGCATTCAAACTTGGTACACTTACTTACTATCATGAGGGGACTGGGCATGCAAAGTTAGATAACTCTGGCGTGCATTTTGACAGAATTATGTGCCCTTTTTATACTTAGAAAATTGAAAATTTTGGTTAAGTTTTGTGTTAAGGTCCATTTTATTCCTTAAGTATCAAAGCTATTGCTTTCATACTTGCAACACTTACTAACTACCGTAAGGGGACTGTGCAGGCAAAGTTATGTAACTCTGACTGGCATTTGGACGGAATTATGGGCCCTTTATACTTAGAAAATTGAAAGTTTGGTTAAGTTTTGTGTTTTGGTCCACTTTACCCCTAAAGTATCATAGATATTGCTATCATACTTGGAACACTCGCAAACTATCATAAGGGTACAGTAAAAGGACAAGTTGCATAACTCTGGATGTTATTTTTACGGAATTATGGCCCTTTTTTGACTTAGTAACTTTGAATATATGGTTAAATTTTGTGTTTCGATCCACTTTACTTCTTAAGTATCAAGGCTATTGCTTTCAAACTTCAAATACTTTCATGCTATCATGAGGTTACTGTACCTGGCAAGTTGAATTTGACCTTGACCTTTGAATGACCTTGACTCTCAAGGTCAAATTATTAAATTTCTCTAAAATTGCCATAACTTCTTTATTTATGATTAGATTTGATTGATACTTTGACAAAACTACTCTTACCTGACATACCACAATAGACTCCACCCAAACCATCGCCCGTGCCCCCCCCCCCCCAACCCCCCCCCCCAACCCCCCCCCCCCCCCAACCCCCCCCCCCCCAACCCCCCCCCCCCCCCCCCTATTTTTTTTTTTTTTTATTTTTTTTTTTTTTTTAAGATCATCTCACAAATGACCACCACACCCTCACACTATACCCCCCCCCACCCCCTCCCCAATTTTTTTTTTAAACGGTTAAAAAACAAAACTATTTATTTTGATTATTTTATGTTTGAAATACCGTCCAACCATCGCACCCAAGAATCCCCCCCCCACCCCCCCCTCCCCCCCACCCGAATCCCCCCCCCCCCTATTTTTTTTTTTTTTTTTTTTTTAAGATCATCTCACAAATTACCACCACACCCTCACACTATACCCCCCCCACCTCACCCCCCCTCCTCATTTTTTTTTATGAAACGGTTAAAAAACACAAATATTTATTTTTATTATTTTATGTTTGAAATACCGTCCAACCATCGCACCCAAGAATCCCCCCCACCCACCCCCCCCCCCACCCACCCGTTTTTTTTTCCCCTTTTTTTCGCATTTTTGGAAGAAAATGTAATAAATGTCCACACACACCCCCACACAATGCACCCCCCCCCGAATTTATTTTTTTTTTCGCATTTTTTTTTCCGTATTTTTGGAAGATAATGTCATAAATGTCCACACCCCACACTATACACCCCTCTTCACTCCACCCCTCCCTCCTTTGTGATTGAAAATGAGAGTCCCTTCACCTTTAAAAAGAAAATATACTAGAAATGGCGCGGCAGAGGCCGACGCGTATCCCCACGCCGAATGTTTGACCTAGGTGTGCCCCAGGGTTGGCAATGGGGCCATGCATAGCTGAGATTGACCGTATTGTCATAAGAGAAGTTCAGTATCAATTAGAAGTGAATTGGTGTAGAAATGAAGAAGTTATAGTAAAAGGCAATTTTGGGTGGGTGTGGTCTATGTGGGCGGGGCCCCAGGGTTGGTAATGGGGCCATGCATAGTTGAGATTGACCGTATTGTCATAAGAGAGGTTCAGTATCAATTTGAAGTGAATCGGTGTAGAAATGAAGAAATTATAGTAAAAGGCAATTTTGGGTGGGTGTGGTCTATGTGGGCGGGGGGCCCCAGGGTTGGTAATGGGGCCATGCATAGTTGAGATTGACTGTATTGTCATAAGAGAAGTTCAATATCAATTTGAAGTGAATCGGTGTAGAAATGAAGAAATTATAGTAAAGGCAATTTTGGGTGGGTGTGGTTTATGTGGGCGGGGCCCCAGGGTTGGTTATGGGGCCATGCATAGTTGAGATTGACCCTAATGTCATAAGAGAAGTTCAGTATCAATTTGAAGTGAATCCGTGTAGAAATGAAAAAAAATATAGTAAATGGAATTTTTTGGTGGGTGTGGCCTATGTGGGCGGGCGCCCCAGGGTTGGGATTGGGGCCATGCATAGTTGAGATTGACCCTAATGTCATAACAAAAGTTCAGTATCAATTTGAAGTGAATCCGTGTAGAAATGAAAAAATTATAGTAAATGGAAATTTTTGGTGGGTGTGGCCTATGTGGGCGGGGCGCCCCAGGGTTGGGAATGGGGCCATGCATGGTTGAGATTGACCGTATTGTCATAAGAGAGGTCCAGTATCAATTTGAAGTGAATCGGTGTAGAAATAAAGAAGTAAATGTAAAATAACCTAAAAAAATGAGTGATAATTTCTGACGCGGCCCCACCCCAACCGCTATAACTTTTGACCCAGGGGTCAGATCAAAATTCCAAATAGTGCAGGGTCCCACATATGCTCATAGCTACCATGTGTGTAAGTTTCAAGGTTCTAGTGCTTTTAGTGTAGGAGGAGATAGTGGCCAGGACGGACGGACGGACGGACGGCGGAGATAACCACAATATCCCCACCTTTTTTTCAAAAAGCGTGGGGATAATGAGCGGTCTGCAGCAGCAAAGGCGGTGCTCTTGTTTCTTCATGACGTAGAATTTAAAAAAATATTCTTACTTGAAAAGCCCAGCAATTTCTATATAGACATAAAAGATCAATAAACACATAAGGATAATTCTTAAATTAACACTCCAAGAATAGTTTAAATCTGTAGAGTTTACTTCTGTTCTAAGTGCAGAATGTTTTGCAATCCTGACTCTGCTGAGAGAGCATTGCTCTGTGTACTTACAGCTGACATTTAATATTTCCTGTAAAATGCTTGAGCAGTTGAGCTATATTGATACTGTTAATTTTGTGTGGGTTGATAAGTAGGGATTAGTACTAATCGTTCATAAACCCATTGGAGACTGACCTCAGCAAATTCCTTTTTTAAAATATATTTTTTTAAACCATACAATTTCATGCCAATGAATTTAATTGAGAACTGCTATTTGAAAACAGGACTTAATGTAATTGCGTAAAATGTTGTCCCAGATTAGCCTCTGCTGTCTGCATGGGACTCTTGTTGAGAAAATAGACATCCTTTTTATAACAGAAAGTGTCATCCCTGATTAGCCAGTGCATACTGCATAGGCTAATCTGGGACGAGACTGCGCATATGCATCAAACCACATTTTTTCCAGAGCATGACTCAAGTGATGCAGTAGCTTATGATTGCTAGTTTTGTTTCAGTGTTTGGATGAGGTAGAACAGGAAGTGCCCTCTAGTACCTCTGACCCATGTACTCATGCAGGGGATGGCAGTCCTTTGGTAAGTGAATATCCTTGGGCCAGTTTGCAGAGTTGTAATACATTTTTTCAGGTTTTTTTCTGCTATGTAAAAAAAGGCTGTAATGCGGACCCAATTCCTAAGCAAACAGACCCGATTCCAAACCGAAATTATTTAAAAAAACAACAACACAATTTCCAAAAACTTTTTTCAGAAAGAAGTCTCTTATGACTTATGATTATAAGACTCCATATCTCAACTTTATTTTTTAAACATCCAACAAAATATATAACTTTGATCTAGTCCTTTTTGTCGATAAAATTCCCAAATTTGCCACTTTTATCGATTAAAAAAATCCCAATTTGACCAGACTCCTTTTCCCAAAAATTACTTGAAACCCCCCTGTTTTTACTGCCTAGTTCCTCCAATTAGCCTTTTATTTAGAACATGTATTTACCAAATGTTCAAAATAAAAAAGTTTATATTGTATGTTTATGTTTTGGTCATTATTATGTGTATACATGGCTTTATTCTGATGCCAATGATGCAAGAATCTAAGATGAAATATAAGTAATAAGTAGTGGAAATCCTGGGGCCAGTTTTCATGTTTGTCTTATGTTTGTCTGAAAATGTTGGTTATTCACTTATATGTAAAACAAGTATTAAGCAGTGAAAATCATACGGCCAGTTTTCAGATTTTTCTGAAGTCTATCTTAAATGTTGTATTTTACTCTTAGATGTAAAATGAGAAGTGAACAGTGGAAATCCTGGGTCCAGTTGACAGATTCTTTGTAAGTTTATCTGTAATTGCTGGATTTTCTCTTAGAAGTAAAACAAAAGAGTAAGCAGTGAAAATGATTAAGGGCCATTGAGAGGGGAGCTGGGCTTCATGCTTTAAAAAGACTTAAACAAACTCAGTTATCTGAGTTTGCCTCTACCGAGCTTGATGAATCATTGTATATAGCAAGCTTGCATCAAGACCAAGCTTTCAATTGTATTTGGGGTAAGTCTAATTAAGGTCAATGTCACTGTTTGGAGAAAAAGAGGAGCCATTTCTGCTCTCTAACTTAAGTTTTGATTTAGATATCACACTGAAATTTTGTAATTGTTATCAAAAATAAATATATACAGCAAAGAGCAAGTTTCTGGTCAATAACTTCAGTTTGCATCAACTGATCCCAATGAAACTTATAAGAAGCTTTCATGGAGGCCTAGCTTTGAATTGTATTTCGTTAATGCAAGGTAAAGGTCAAAGTCCCTGTTACTAAAAATAGGAAATAACATTCTATTAACTCTTTCAGTGCTGGAACCGAATTTTGAAGGCTTTTGCAAACAGTTAGGATCCAGATGAGACGCCACAGAATGTGGCTTCTCATCAGGATCCAAACTGTTTGCTATTCTGATTGTTTTCTTTGAAAAAAATCGAAGAAAATGCTAAATTTAGAAATTCAGCAGACAACATTTTAGTAGACGACAAATTTCCCAGCATGCAAAGGGTTAATAAGCTCAGTTTGGATAGAGGTATTGCACTGACATTTTGTGTGTAGGTAGCCTACATGAACCAAGCATGTGATTGCATTTAGGGGAAGTCAGGTCAAGGTCAAGGTTACTGTAATAAAAACAGTAGACAAGTGGTCTCCTATTGATAACTTTTTTATGCATTGACATCTTTTTTTTTCGGTCAAATTTGGGTTCGTTCTGTAAGGGGACCCATTTCCAATGGAAAAAAGTATATATTTTTCCCAAATGGGACCTAAACATTCCCAATGAAAGGTTTCCAAAAAAAGAATATGTTTTTAATAAGTGTAAACATGTCAAATATGTCCAAATCCAGCCCTATAAGTTGAACCTTAGAAAATATTATACTGAAATCACCTTAACTATACATTTTAAAGTATTTGTAAGCATAAAATCAACAACATTTATTTCCCAATTTAAGGCAAAAGTATGTGATATTTCCCAATCCAAAGGGTCCTAGGACCTGGCCCCATTCCCAAAATGGTGAAAACTCCCCACTGCATTTGACTTAACTTGATGAAACTTATATCAAGCTTGCACCACTGCATTTGACTTAACTTGATGAAACTTATATCAAGCTTGCACCACTGCATTTGACTTAACTTGATGAAACTTATATCAAGCTTGCACCACTGCATTTGACTTAACTTGATGAAACTTATATCAAGCTTGCACCACTGCATTTGACTTAACTTGATGAAACTTATATGAAGCTTGCACCACTGCATTTGACTTAACTTGATGAAACTTATATCAAGCTTGCACCACTGCATTTGACTTAACTTGATGAAACTTATATCAAGCTTGCACCACTGCATTTGACTTAACTTGATGAAACTTATATCAAGCTTGCACCACTGCATTTGACTTAACTTGATGAAACTTATATCAAGCTTGCACCACTGCATTTGACTTAACTTGATGAAACTTATATCAAGCTTGCACCACTGCATTTGACTTAACTTGATGAAACTTATATCAAGCTTGCACCACTGCATTTGACTTGATGAAGCTTATATCAAGCTTGCACCACTGCATTTGACTTAACTTGATGAAACTTATATCAAGCTTGCACCACTGCATTTGACTTAACTTGATGAAACTTATATCAAGCTTGCACCACTGCATTTGACTTAACTTGATGAAACTTATATCAAGCTTGCACCACTGCATTTGACTTAACTTGATGAAACTTATATCAAGCTTGCACCACTGCATTTGACTTAACTTGATAAAGCTTATATCAAGCTTGCACCACTGCATTTGACTTAACTTGATGAAACTTATATCAAGCTTGCACCACTGCATTTGACTTAACTTGATGAAACTTATATCAAGCTTGCACCACTGCATTTGACTTAACTTGATGAAACTTATATCAAGCTTGCACCACTGCATTTGACTTAACTTGATGAAACTTATATCAAGCTTGCACCACTGCATTTGACTTAACTTGATAAAGCTTATATCAAGCTTGCACCACTGCATTTGACTTAACTTGATGAAACTTATATCAAGCTTGCACCACTGCATTTGACTTAACTTGATGAAACTTATATCAAGCTTGCACCACTGCATTTGACTTAACTTGAGGAAACTTATATCAAGCTTGCACCACTGCATTTGACTTAACTTGATGAAACTTATATCAAGCTTGCACCACTGCATTTGACTTAACTTGAGGAAACTTATATCAAGCTTGCACCACTGCATTTGACTTAACTTGATAAAACGTATATCAAGCTTGCACCACTGCATTTGACTTAACTTGATGAAACTTATATCAAGCTTGCACCACTGCATTTGACTTAACTTGATGAAACTTATATCAAGCTTGCACCACTGCATTTGACTTAACTTGATGAAACTTATATCAAGCTTGCACCACTGCATTTGACTTAACTTGATGAAACTTATATCAAGCTTGCACCACTGCATTTGACTTAACTTGATAAAACTTATATCAAGCTTGCAAGCAAACCTACGTCATTCAGGTTAAGGTCACTGTGGCATAAAACAGAAAATGCTTAAGGGTAAGGAAACAAAGCTGTTTATTACATATACATGTGGTTAATTATGTCTTTAACTCTTTACCACTTAGATACGTATTTTGACTATTTGTAGTCCCTAAGAAAGTTACATTTATTTCAAAACCTTTATTACTAGATTCAAGTTTTAAAGGCTTCATTTCCAACCTTAAGGTACTGATGAGCAGCAAATAGCATAAAACCTGAACAGAGTGCGAGTAACTTGCAGGCTGTTCTGGTTTTATGCTGTTTGCACAAAGCCATTTTCACTTTGCCTCTGAGTGGGAAAGGATGAAATGCCATAGAAACTAACACATTAAAAAACTGGTGTATGCATTCCAGGTTGGGAGGCATTGAGCATAAAAAAACATCAGGAGACAAGAGTAAATCATACAATTACATCATTTAGTTTAGTTTAAACCTATTTATTTTAGCTCGATTGCATCGAAAGCCTAAGGCTTATATAAATGCTCTCGAGTTCGTTTCCTGGGCCTAGAACCAGTACTTGGTGTCTTTGGGGGAGATCTAAAGAACGCTCCCACGGTGGGGATCGAACCCGTAACCTCCCGGTCATTATTTACATCAATTACATCATTTAATTGCAACTTATTAATTCTTGGAAATTACTAAAATCTCAACCTAAAAAACCCATCAGGAAACATGAGTGAAACATAGAATTACATTAATTCATTGCAACTTATAGATTCTTGGAAATCACTAAAACCTCAATGTAATGGCACATTTGAGGGGACTCATAAGTGTACAACATTCCTGACAGCCAACTTACTTCCTGTTTTGTGCAAAAAAATGTTACATAGTATATACTGTACGATTCTAGGTTTTGCAATATACATTATCAGTTATACTAACAATTGGATTAAAACATTCTTACTTAAAATCGCAATTGAAATGTCACAAACACATTTTAGATATCAGTGTTTGTTTGTTGACCTCGTTGCGGAACAAATGGCAAACCAAAATTCACAGAATATGATATTTTATACATTTACTTTAAGCTGATGTCTTTCCTGTTTTTGTCCAAATATTAATCCAGAAAGAAGCCTTTACAATTTCTGTTTCATGCAGTAAAATATGGGCCTATACACTTGAGCTGCGCTCTGTGAATAGGGAGTTTAACACATTTATGCCTAGTGGACTCTCCCATCCTTCTAAATTGGATCAATTTATTTCCAAAATTAGGGATGTCTAGCATATTTATTTTTATATTTAGAATATTTCTTACAGAAATTCCTTTAAGCAAACAGCGCAGATCCTGATGAGACGCCGCATCATGCGGCGTCTCATCTGGGTCTACGCTGTTTGCTAAGGCCTTTTTTCTAGACGCTAGGCATAAATGAGATAAATGCATGATAGTAAAATGTCACAGACACTCTCCGCTTTTATGGTAATCTTTGTTTACAGACAGACTCTTCTAGGCAAATTCCAGATAAGGCAGAAAGTGTTGTCCCTGATAAGCCTTTGCGGACTACACAGGCTAATCTTGGACGACACTTTATGCACATACATTAAACCCCCTTTTCACAGAGCATGTCCTATGTTCATTATCACCAGGACCATTCAGTATAGTTTTTTTAAACTTGTTTGGCTATATTACAAACATTTATTTCCAAAACATTTTTTTTTGTCAACACTGCATAAAATGAACTAATAGGTTCTAAATATATAGAACCAAATTTTAAATCAAAATGACAATCATGTTTAGGTTTGAAATAAAGTGCTATTGTGTCACCTTTGCTTACTATGTTTCAAACTCCTCTTCCTCACATGCATCGCATTGTTTAAAAAAAAAATATCCAATAAATTATTTTTATTACTGATTGAAGGGGCCTTTTCACAGATTTTGGCATATTTTGAAGTTTTTCATTAAATGCTTTATATTGATAAATGTAAACATTAAATGTTAAAAGTTCCAGTAAAAAACCAAAAATAAAGTTTAGAAAAGCAAAAAAAAGTAGCCTGCAGCAGGGCTCGAACCAGTGACCCCCGGAATCCTGAAGTAAAAACGCATTAGCCAACTGAGTTATCCTGCCAAGCACACGTAAGAAGCGTATTTTATACCTTATATAAGCAATCTTCGTAGTTTCACAAATTTAAACGACAACAACAGAACTCTCCAAATTATTCAATCGTTTCGCGTTGCAACGCTTTATAATTTTTAGGTTTTTAAATTGTCAAAAGATGCATATAATAGCTATTTTAGACCATGGCAAAGGTTCAGTTATACTGTTTCCTCACAAATATCATAACTAAACCGAAAATTTGCAAATCTGAATTAACTTTTTTTTAATTTTGTCAATTTACCAAAACGTGAAAAGATCCCTTTAAAACCAACATAATGTAAAACTTTCAATCAAGCACAGACATAACCATTCTTGGGTAAACAATACTTTGTATTGTGGCTGTTGAGGGATATCTTACTCACATGCATTGAGGTTGTTGTTTTTTTCATTAAAAATCAGGTATTCAGCCCTATTCCCAATGGAAAAAGGTATATATTTTACCCAAACTCGACCTAAAAATTCCAAAAGAAGGTTTAAAAAAAAAACCATTGTTTTTTTTTTTTTAATTTCAACATTTTGTTCATCTCCCATTCGGCTATTTAAGTTCACCTCAGAAAATATAATTCTGAAAACACTGGTATTCTCAATTTGGAAGCATTTGTTACCAAAACAATAACAACACTAATTTCCCAATATAGGTCAAAATGCAGCAAATTTCCCTTAATCCAAACGGACCTGGCCCCATTCCCAAAATGGTTAAAAAAACAACATGCATCAAGCCTGGTTTCCAAAGAGCACTGCATACTTGTATTTATGATGGTCCCCGATGTAAATGAAATTCTTGAAAGACTGATCACAGATCCTGAAATAATTTGTGTGTGTTTTATGTTAGAGTAGAGTCTTGAGATTAAATACATGAAAATTAATGTACCATGTCCTGTACAATGGGATGCAAAAACCCAATATTGCCTTTTCATCAGCAAATAAGTACCCTTAATGTTATTCCGCTGGACAAATATTGATGAATGCCGGCTTGTGATCATCGTATTTTGATTGGTCAAAAGAATTTTGACGATTGGCTATAATTGGCCACACGACATACGCACGACAGATGTAGTGTGGCCTGGGTCGTCAATTTGAGGTATCATCATCAGATTGATAACGGAAAAATTGTTACCACATTAAAGCCAGTTCTCCAATAGTTCGTTTTGCAGTGTGGGGGTCTGTTGATTTTGTGTGAATACAATGATCTGGAGTGAATTAAGTTTCAATCAGACACTGATGTGGGGATTTGTGGTCTGTAAATAAGTGTGATGTATTAGACTGAATTTAGTAATGGACATTTGTGTGCATCTTTAAATAACATAAAATGTGTTACATACCATTTGACTGGAGGGCATGTTTGCTGTGATGAATTAGTATTAAAAGTAAAGTGAAAATTGTCTAGTGTTAAGTTTCAAGGATATTGTTGGATGCAGGTGGGATATGAGCTGGGTCATTCTGCATTAGTGAAATATTGTCGATAAAACACCAGGTAGGAATTTGTTATTTAAATGTGTGTAAGTTTAAGTTATTATTGTTACTGTTTTTATTGTTGTTTGGCTCACAGCTGTCAACTGCTTTTTTAAATCAAATTTCTTAATTTTGATAAATTGGAATGAAAGTTGATTCAAATGTTCTCATTTGATAATATGTCTGGTTTGTAATCGTTTTATTTGAACAATGATGGCAGTTTGAAATGCTTGGTTTATTAGTTGTTTTGCTTAATTAAAGCTCATGCTCAAACCAGTTGTTGGGACATTTACTGTTATTTGCCAGAAAGTTTGTAAATACAGAATGGTTACTTGAATGTACATGCAGGTATGTGAATTGTGAAGTCATGAAAGACAAATACAGTTTTGTATTGTAAATCTAAGCCAAGCAAGTCTGTGTTTACATAGTGAGGAAAGTGCAAATATTTAAGTGTGAACACTAACTACCCTGGACAACACCTGTTAATTTTATAAAATAAAAACACCTTTGAAAATTGTGTATATTCTCAAAGATTTCACTAAGCCATAATAAAAACTCATGTGTTTTTATATAAAAATAAGCAAAATATGGATAATTCTAAAATCATAATATAACCAGCAGTATGTCTGTCAGTTTTTCACATTGAACACTCTATGCCACTTCAACACTTGTTTTGAAAGGGAATGTGAACCAATAATAGCTAGACCATACAGAAAATATCTTAAATAAATATAGCCAACACTTGTTACTAAGATAGCATTAGTTTCAATTTCTTTCCCCAGCAAGCATCCAAATGTTTATAAAATCAAGGCCAAATTTAATTACCTGCGAAAACTCACCTTACACTATGGGGTTATAATAGCTGTTGAATTTCTAGACATACAACACTTTTTGTTGGTAATTATCTTTTGTGCAGCATATCAATTAGACTAAAACAGGTACCACCTTAGAACTTTGTAGGTAAATAGATCTCATTGAGGGTATGTGCAGTGCACAAAAAGCGTTCCTGGTCCTTATTGTAAGAGTTATTATGATATAATAAATGAAAAAAACACCATGGCTCTCCCCTATCTCAAGAGTTATTGCACTTTGTTAATTTTTGTACCGGGTACTTCAATTTTGCCCCCAAGCCAATCTTGAAAACTTAATGAACTATCAAAAAGAAGCTAAATAGTAACGCAGGTCTCATTTGGGTAAAATGTAGTGCAAAAGAACCATAACTCTTGATGCCCTATTCTTTTTAAGTTTTTTTATAATAATTTAAAGTCTCAAAATGACTGTGAACCCCACAATTATTTATGTGTCAATCGGCATTGAGCTGGGACATCCATGTACAATTGACTCATTTCTTTGCTATTTTCAATAGAGTATTACGTAGTTTTCTTTGTTTATGTTCTGTTTAACAATAGATCAATAAAACTTGTCAGTATTCCCAAACTTTGAAGGTCAATGTCACACTTTGGATCAAAATAATAATTCTCAGTCCTAAGGCACTTACTGCAACAGCACTTAGATGGGTTATTTTTCAGCAGATTATTTATTATGTTTATTATTAACAGTGACTGTCAAAAAATCATATGTCCCTAGAGTGGAGATACACTTTGTTAAAAAGATATTCTCTGGGGGCTTTGTGATTGAAGATATAATCTAAGATAATATCTAAGATATTTTTCATAATTATGGCCCCTTTTACACTTGGATAATTGAACATTTTGCTTAAATTGCCATAACTTCTTTATTTATGATCACATGTTATTATTACTTTGACAAAACAACACTTACCTGAATACCACAATGGATTCCACCCAAACAATACCCCACGCCCCTACCCAGAATCCCTTCCCCCCCCAACCTCCCCCCCACCCAATTTTTTAAAACATCTAATAAATTACCCCACCCCACATTATACACCCCTCTCACCCCCTACCCCCCCCCCCCCCCCAATTTTTTTTTAAACATCATCTAATAAATTACCACACCCCACATTATACCCCCCTCTCACCCGCCCTACCCCCCCCATTTTTTTTCCTTTTTTATTTTTGAAAGATCGTCTAATAAATGACCACACCCCACATTATACCCCCTCTCAACACCCCCCCCCCCCCCCCCCCAATTTTTTTTTTTTTCCTTTTTTTATTTTTGAAAGATCGTCTAATAAATAATTGAATATGAACTATTTCCCCATGATGGCTTAAGTTATAATGTCAAGCACTCGAATAGTCGAGCGCGCTGTCCTCTGACAGCTCTTGTTCAATCATGTTTTAAATTTTTTTTTTTTAATTTTATAAACTTTTCAAAATTGTGCAAACTTCGCTTACTTCTAAATTTGTGAAAAACCTATTGTAAAAACTTATCTTGTACCCTTATTAATTTTTTTGATTGAATTTCAGATGTTTCGCACGCCCAGTTTAGGGGACGACAGTTACGACTTCCTACCTGATAAGCCTTGTGGCTTTCCCTACAGTGACCTCTCTGCTGATTTCTTCATAGCAGACTCAAAGGGGCAAGACTCCACATTTCTTCCAACAATCGCGTCATCAGATATATCCGACTTGTTGGACTTCAACACTGGTCTAAGTTACGACTCAGTCAGAAGTGAAGACAATCGTCCTGCCATCCAGTTACAAGACCTCAATCAGAACATCAGCAGGACAAACAAGCAGCAGGTGCCTGTTCCGCAGTCAGTAAGCAAGTTTTGCCTTTCTAACTCCCAGAATTCTCTGCTCACTCGCATGATGTCGACACCACGAGACTCCATCTTGGAATCCCTGGAAAGCATCGCTCCGAAGTTTCCCCCTCAGGACATGGAGCTGCCGGACATCAGCGTCTCCAATGGCCTTCAGACCACAGTATCCATGGCGACGGGTCATGGCGCTGGCTCGATGTACGCGAAGGCGGGTGGATCGTCTCCCCCGCATGCAATAGCTCTGAAGGAGAGCTCCCCGTACTCCAGTGCCGCCGTCACGGTGTCCCCGTCCAACTCCTCGGTGTCCAACCTGTCCAACATGACTCCCCCGGCAGAGAGCAGTGAGGACAGTGACGACAGTGTACCCCTGGCACAGGTAATCTGTACAGAAATAAAGACTAGAGTTGTTTGTTTTTATGCCCCTAAAGGTGGGCATATAGTGATCGCACCGTCCGTCTGTCAGTCTGTCTGTCTTTCAGTCACACTTTGCGTTTAGGTTTCGAAAAATGCTCATAACTTCTATGTTGATTGAGATGTAACCTTCATATTTGGTATGCATGTGTATATGGACAAGGCCTTTCCATACGCACACAAATTTTGACGCCTTTGACCTTGACCTTGAACTTAGGGTCTGCGTTTAGGTTTCAAAATCTGCGTTTAGGTTTCGAAAAAGCGTTTTTCAGGGGCATATGTCATCCTTTGGTGACAGCTCTTGTTTATTATCAGGGACTAAACTGTACACCTAGAATGGATTTTCATCTAGAAAATACTTACTTTAACCCTTTACCAATTAAATACTTATTTTGACGCATTTGTAGTCCGATAAAAAGTTACATTTATTTAAAGACCTTTCTTACTAAATTCAAGTTGTAAAGGCTTCTTGTCCAAACCTTTGATACTGATGAGCAGCAAACAGCATAAAACTTGAACAGACTGCAAGTGACTCGCAGGCTGTTCTGGTTTAATGCTGGATGCAAAATCCATTTTCACTTTGCTCCTTATGGCGGAAAGGGTTAATAGAAAATAAAGCTGAAAGTGTTGTCACTGATTAGCCTGTGCAGACTGCAGTCTAATTTGGGATGAAACTTTATACGCACATGCATTAAGCCTTGTTAACCTATATAGAGGCTTGCAGTGATAAAATGTCCCACCTTAGCATGTCACGGCGTGAATAGGTGATATTTTTTGGTAGGAATGGCATATATGTGTCTAGTTCTGTGAAAGCTGGTCATAATGCATGTGCGTAAAGTGTCGTCCCAGATTAGCCTGTGCAGTGCGCACAGGCTAATCAGGGACAACACTTTCCGCCTTAACTGGATTTTCGGTAAGGAGGGACTTTCTTGAAACTTAAAATACCATTAAAGCGGAAAGTGTCGTCCCTGATTAGCCTGTGCGAACTGCACAGGTTAATCTGGGACGACACTTTACGCACATGAATTAAGCCCAGTTTTCTCAGAACACGACAAATATGTATGAGCCTCGCTCTGGCAAAACCAGACTTAATGCATGTGCGTACAGTGTTGTCCCAGATTAGAATATGCAGTCTGCACATTACATCCTCCAACTCAGTTTTGTCCTTGTGCTTGTTGGCTATTTCTAGAAAAAGAGCTGCAAGAAAAGTGTTGGATAAAAATTATATTTATTAAGCAAGGATAAAAAACTTGTTCTTGTCGCTGAGGTTTGTTTTTTCGGTTTTTGTGCCAAGCAAATAAACTAATCTCTTTCAAACCCTTAAATGGTATTAGATATATCCCATAAATTTCTGATGTTTTTCTTTGTTTATTTTGAAAAAAAGAAAAACAAAAAAATGATCAAAAACACAATAAACATTTACATATGTCATGAAATAAACAAAATAACATGATTATGCTGTACATGACAGCTTAATGGTTGCGTTGCTGAAATCAAATTGATACCCTGGGGGTTATTTGTCAATGACTGATGATTGGATAAAATCTGTGAGCTAATATTGAACAATCCAATGAAATTATCTCCGGTCCTTATATGCATGATAGTTTTTTATGTAACAACAGATTTTCTAGAAAGGCGATAAAAGAGTTGAGAACACTTGAGAAAAAAGTGAAAAAGATATCAAATTTGATTACTCTTGTTAGTGGTCACTTAAAGTAATAAGAGTACAAATTTGAACTTAAATGATTGTTTGCTGGAAAAGTTTTCTGTTGCCCTGATTTTTTTTGGCTTTTAATACAGTATATATTCTTACATCAGTGTTTATTATCCCCCGCCATAGGCGGAGGGATATTGTTTTGGCGTTGTCCTTCCGTCTTTCCGTCCGTCCGTCCGTCCGGCACTTTTGTGTCCGGAGCCATATCTTGGAAGTGCTTTGGCTGATTTCATTGAAACTTGGTATGAGTATATATATGGATAAGAGGATGATGCACGCACAATGGCATTGTACACCATCGGATAATAACGGAGTTATGGCCCTTTGTATCTTGAAAAAATGCTTTTTTGTGTGTCCGGAGTCATATCTTGGAAGTGCTTTGACGGATTTCATTAAAACTTGGTATGAGTATAAATATGGATAAGAGGATGATGCACGTTGGCGTTCCTCATCTGTCCAGAAAACTTTTGTGTCCAGAAGTATAATGGCGGGGGATATCAATTCAACAAATTTGCTTGTTATTTACTAAGGTTGAACTGGATGGGAGAAACCTTTAGTTCGGAATTGTTTTGTTCCATTTGGGAAAAAATATATACTTTTTCCATTGGGAATGGAGCCAAATACTGGACCCAAATCTGAACAAAAAAACACACTATACCTTGTGACTAAAATGTGTTGTACCTTGGCCTGGACCAGTATTTAGTTTATTGAAAGAGCAAATTTCCTTGGTTAGTTTCTATGCATAATACACAATAATGTATTATACATTTTGTTACTGTAATAAACTATGAATCTATCACGTTTAGGTAAGTTTCATATAGATTTCTTATTGTTTTTAGTGTAATTCACACATGGTACACTTTGACATTTAGTACAATACATTTAAGTATTAAATAACAAGCTCATTAAAATATCACTTTTATTATTCACGTCTCAAAGGAGGTTTCAAAAGCATTACACTGTGAAATTAAAGACCTAATAGGGGCCTTTAATTGCATTTTAAACTTATCACCAGAAATCAATATGTGATTAATGGGAGTGCATGTTATGAAAGTGTTGCCATGGCAACCATGCAGTTCCCCATCGCAGCACCTGGCTTCTCTTCACATTGCTTGTACAGCTGCACAGACCTTAAAGTGGTATTGTTTTGATATGGGATGTTCTCTCTTGTTGAGGTTGCACTTAATATTTCAGTTTTGTTTAAATTTTAAATATTGTCTTTGCAACTGCACCAACAGCATAGAAAATATGGCTCTCTTATTTGAAACAGATATCTTCATTGTGATATGGCAGTTGTGATGGATAATGCTGAAAAAACGCACCATCATTATGATAATTTTTTACGGCATAATTATTATCTCTTCTAGATTAAAGGACCAAGCAATTGTCCTATGATATTTGACAAAAAAAGTAATCCTTAAGTTCGAAAACATGCTGAATGTTGACAGATCCTGCTAATAAATCTAAAAATAGCTGACTCATCACTGGGTGCACCTGCCAATATTTGTTACCATGATTGGTTGTTGTTTTACATTACCCAAGAATTACATACTCAAAGCCACAATAAGTATATTTACAAATTCAAATTCTGTTGTTTAGTTTTTTCTTAAAATAAAGAACAAACAAGTACAGAGAACTTCATTGAATCAGTTTATGATAATTCTATTTCACTTGTTAGAATTACTACGGTATTAAATGAGCTCCATAATTCTATATCCTCATAGAATTACAATCAAACATCGACTTAACCAAGGTAAGTCTCGTTTAATTTTTAAATTAATGCTGCATCTATAAGCTCATCAAACAGTAGTAGTTAACTTCTTGGCTGTTAAAAGCCTTTATTAATTCTGTAGACTATCCCCTAACGAAGGTGATATTCATGATATCTGTCAGAAAAAGATGGTATCTTTTCCTTATAAACCTCCAGACCACATTTTCTGGCTCTCTACCCATACAAATGACACCCTGTGAAGTAAAATATCAATGTCCTTGAAATTGTATTTTTCTTGATATTATCTATGTCATATACATAAATCCAATAATGAGCCACATGCCAAATAGAAGTGGTGTTTTCAAGTGTGCTTGCAATTAGAAGCATTGTTACACTTTGGTGTAATTTTTATACGCCCGTCTATGACACAAATTTTAACACAATCTTAATATTGATAAACCCTGATCCCCTTTCGTTTTTGACGGAATTCTGAATTGTCGTTCCAGAGTTATGGGACTTTGTTCGTCAAAATTTCGTGATTTCATTGAATGTCCTACTGTAGCTCAAATATCCTTCGATGGATTTTTTTTTTTTTTTTTTAGTATCCCTGAAAAATTGAACAAGGTGAGCTTTTTTCTATTCCGATTGTACACTACCACTTACCCATCTACATTTCTCTTTTATTATTGGTCAAAATATCTATAACAGGTTTACTTCAACTCCATATCCTCTAAAGAAATGCATACATATACTCAAAAAAAGATATGGTATGAATGTCAAGGAGACGGCGCTCCATGCTCATGTACTTATAAAATAAACCATGTATTCAAATACAAATAAACTGAAGTAAAAAAATGATTCAAAGGGTTATTTATTACCTTACTACTTCATTGGCGAACGACGGGCGTATCATGCGCTCATGGCGCAGCTCCTCAGTTATTGAATAATATTGGATAATATTTAAAATTAAGAAAAAGGTTGAAACTAGGTTTCATGGGCTTTGGGGACACTAAGATATGTGTGATGAATTCTTTACATGTAAAACCCAGCGATTTTTTCCTTATTCATATAGTACTGGAAAAAGCCGCTTTCCCAATTAGGAAAAAACTACAATTTTCCCAAGTGCCGTCCAAAAAAATCCCAAATGAAGGTTTAAAAAAAAATAAATATATTTTTTGTAAATAAAACACAACATTCAGTTACTTTGCCTATGCAGTTTTATGACTTGAACCTGAGTAAATGTTACATTCACATCTTGACAAAATTTACTTTTCAAATTTAAAGTATTTGGGAGCAAAAACTAAAATACAACAATTTCCCAATATGAAGACTTCACGACGAAATTTTCTCAATCTCAGGGTTTTAGGCGTACAATTTTCCCAATTGGGCTAGTTCTGGTACTTTTCCCAACAGGGCAAAAAAATGGCTGAAAGAGTTCAATGTTAGCCTTTCTGTGGGAATTTAGTGTTTAATGCTTGTGCACCATAAAGTGTCGTCACAGATTAGCTCGTGCAGTCCACACAATAAAGGACAACACTTTCTGCTGCTTTCATGGCATTTTTCGTTTAAAGCAAATTTGTGTGAGTGCCAAAACTCTCAGTTTAGGCTGAAAGTGTTGTCCCTGATAAGTCCATAAAGGCTAATCAAGTACATGCATTAAGCCCCGTTTTCCCAGAATTATGCTCATGTAAATTCTGTTGAGCCTTAGTCTAGCCCTATTTGTTCATGTCATGGACAGAATGCTAGTTGACATGTTCATGTCAGGGACAGAATGCTAGTTGACATGTTCATGTCATGGACAGAATGCTAGTTAACATGTTCATGTCATGGACAGAATGCTAGTTGACATGTTCATGTCATGGACAGACTGCTAGTTGACATGTTCATGTCATGGACGGAATGCTAGTTGACATGTTTATGTCATGTACAGAATGCTAGTTGACATGTTCATGTCATGGACAGAATGCTAGTTGACATGTTCATGTCATGGACAGAATGCTAGTTGACATGTTTGCCCTATTTGTTCATGTCATGGACAGAATGCTAGTTGATATGTTCATGTCATGGACAGAATGCTAGTTGACATGTTCATGTCATGAACAGAATGCTAGTTGACATGTTCATGTCATGGACAGAATGCAAGTTGACTTGTTTGCCCTATTTGTTCATGTCATTGACAGAATGCTAGTTGACATGTTCATGTCATGGACAGAATGCTAGTTGACATGTTCATGTCATGGACAGAATGCTAGTTGACATGTTCATGTCATGGACAGAATGCTAGTTGACATGTTCATGTCATGGACAGAATGCAAGTTGACATGTTTGCCCTATTTGTTCATGTCATGGACAGAATGCTAGTTGACATGTTCATGTCATGGACAGAATGCTAGTTGACATGTTCATGTCATGGACAGAATGCTAGTTGACATGTTCATGTCATGGACAGACTGCTAGTTGACATGTTCATTTCATGGACAGAATGCTAGTTGACATGTTCATGTCATGGACAGAATGCTAGTTGACATGCTCATGTCATGGACAGAATGCTAGTTGACATGTTCATGTCATGGACAGAATGCTAGTTGACATGTTCATGTCATGGACAGAATGCTTGTTTACATGTTCATGTCATGGACAGAATGCTTGTTGACATGTTCATGTCATGGACAGAATGCTAGTTGACATGTTCATGTCATGGACAGAATGCTAGTTGACATGTTCATGTCATGGACAGAATGCTTGTTTACATGTTCATGTCATGGACAGAATGCTAGTTGACATGTTCATGTCATGGACAGAATGCTAGTTGACATGTTCATGTCATGGACAGAATGCTAGTTGACATGTTTGCATATTTATGGCATCCCCTCCTGAGTAGTATGTGTGTTCTACCATCTGTTTGAAAACTACTAACAGTTTGATTTCATTTCTGAAGGAAAACATTTTCGCCTCACCCTGGAAAAATGTGTCATGATGCATACACATAAATTGTCATCCCTGATAAGCCTGTGCTGTCAGCACAGACTGGTTAGGGATGACACTTTCCGCCCGAATGGGATTTTTTGCTAAGAAGAGACTTACTTTATATGAAAAATACCTGAAAAGCAGAAAGTTGTTGTGCCTGAATAGCCAGTGTGGCAGAAATGACACTTTACGCTCATACATTAAGTACCATTTTACCAGTGAGTGACTCCTTTATGTGTCTTGTTCTGAGAAAACTGGGCTTAATTCATGTGCGTAAAGTGTTGTCCCAGATTAGCCTGTGCAGTCCGCACAGGCTAATCAGGGACGACACTTTCCGCTTTTATGGTATTTTTAGTTTCAAGGAAGTCCCTCCTTACCGAAAATCAAGTTTAGGTGGAAAGTGTTGTCCCTGATTAGCCTGTGCGGACTGCACAGGCTAATCTGGGACGACACTTTACGCACATGCATTATGACCAGATTTCTCAGAACAAGACACATATTATGACTTGGGGAAAGTTAATGTTGATATTTCCCTCCTATAAAGTTCAGGGCTATGATAAATGATAAGATGATGGAAATATATTAGATTGTTTTGTTATTTACAAACAGCAAATTAAAAATCATTTAAGGTAGGTAAATGCAGCGGGACTACATGTTTTACTGCACATAAAATGGCATGTATTTCCCATTTGTCAATGTTATAAAGTTTTTTCTTTAAAAAGAACAACAAATACATAACAACTGTAAGAATAAATACTTTAACTGCATTATTTGTGGTGTTGTTACCATTTTTCTTAACCTAAAACAATCATGCTACATGTAGTTTGATTTATTGAAGCAAAATGACCTTACTGATAATTGCACAGATGTGAAAATATTGTTTAAGGCTACAACTGTGTATCAAACATAAGTGTAAACAGACACTAACACATTTTTCCGCAAGGGCAATTCATATAAATTTTTATGGTTTGACAGAAAGGTGTTAGCTTGATCAGGGTAATATTTCTTTATGTTGTTTGTACAATCATCTGTCAGCCAAGTATTGCCTTTCAATGGGACCATCCATCACCTTATTACTTTTGTACTTTTATAGTTTTGTATCTTTAGGCTGATAAGGACTGAATTAAAAAAAGAGCACACAGCACATTTAAATGATTTAAATACTAGACTAGAGATGATGGCCATTTATACATACCTCATATAATAAAAGCTTGGAATAAATTACCTGATGTTTATGTCTTTGGGAAAATTTGTTAGCAAATCTAAACAGTTTTAAAATGAAATCATGTTAAATCAGTGCTAAGTTTGTTTGCACAATCAAGAAACACTTGAATGACTCAGAATGAACAAATTAAGACTCACAACATACTCAGTCTGAAGCTCACCTGTACACATAGTGCTCATTGGAAAGTTTTAGGGTGATAGGTTGTCCATTGCCTGGTCACCTGAACACAGAATGCTCATTCGAAGGCTTTAGTGTAATAGGTTAACCATTATCTGCTCACCTGAACACAGAGTGCTCATTGTGGGGTTTTAGGGTAATAGTTTGTCCGTGGCATTAAAAATGGTCGAGCGGTCCTCTGCATAGTTTGTTCATGTCATGCCTCTTGGAAAAACAATGTCAACGCCCTCTTGTCACATGATTAATAATTATGGACCTTATAAAGTTACAAAATGTCTCCTAAAAGGACCTAAAGATGAATTTATGTTTGGCATGTAACATCGAATAGTGGGGGCTGTTCTAAGTTTGTTTAAATCATGTCGAGTGGTAGCAAAATAATCCTTGTCCTGTGGCTATCTTATTTCCCTTATATGTATATGAGCCTTGGTCTGTGGAAAGGGGGCTTAATGCATGTGCGTACAGTGTCATACCAGATTAGCCAGTGCAGTCTGCACAGGCTAATCAGGGACAACACTTTCCACTTTTATATTTTTCGTTTAAAGAAAGTCTCTTCTTAGCAAAAATCTAATTTAGGCGGAAAGTGTCGTCCCTGATTAGCCTGTGCAGGCTGCACTGGCTAATCTGGTACAACATTGTACGCACATGCATTAAACCCCCTTTTCACAGGGCACGGCTCATATAGTGGGAAAAAAATCCTGTTCACATTTAATCTCCAACACTACTGATCTAATTTTATGACACTTCATATGCAGCATATGGGAGGACTTGCATATTTATTTAAAGGTTCAGGCATTTTTTATTATTTTTCTGGAAGTTGCCTTTTGGTTTATAATATGACATTTTCTTATGAAATTATGTTTCTGGGTTAGATAACAGGAACAAATGATCCGAATTTGATGATGAAACTTAATATTCAGTATCCCGCCAATGTGGATATGCTCATATTGTCCTGTTGTTCCGCTTAAGTAAGTTTCCAGAGAATTAATGCCCCTTGAATAATAATTTGTTTCCACACAATTAACCCATACATAGATAGGCACAATGTTCTATCGCGGGAGCATCCATTAGTTGCCCTCATATTTGTGTTCTTCTGTCTTTCTGTTATAATATCACCATGCAAACATGTTATGTAAGTTGTAAGGCAAAATGATTTATATGGGGTATAGTATACTTAGTAAGTATAGAAAAATGTGTTGAATATTACAATGATTTTCATGCCCCCGGGTGGGTGGCATATAGCAGTTGAACTGTCAGTCATTTTGTCTGTCTGTCTGTGTGCCCGTCCAAAAACTTAAACATTGGCCATAACTTTTGCAATATTGAATATAGCAACTTGATATTTTGCATGCATGTGTATCTCATGAAGCTGCACATTTTGAGTAGTGAAAGGTCAAGGTCATCCTGTAAGGTCAAAAGTTAACAAAATACAATCCAAGGGAAGTAATAAGCTTTAAAAGGCAGATAATTTCTAAACCGTCCAAATGATATATTGAAATTTTATTTCAAAGCGGCGCAATAGGGGGCATTGTGTTTCTGACAAACACATCTCTTGTTAGTTTTAGAGTAATCTAGTAAATCATGTTATGTAAATGTTTTATTATCTGTTCATAATTATGATAGTAACATTTGTAGACATTAATTGTTTGAATAATCTCATATTTAAAGTATTTGTTGATTAAAATTTGAATAAAATAATAAGGGATGTTTCTAAACTTAATAACACAGTTAAAATATTCTTACTTGATGCTGACTGATTTTCCTGCTCTCAAATAAAAAATATCATTGCAGTGATTTTTTTTGATTTTTTTTGTTACAGCCTGTGGCATTTGGATTGGGAAAATTAGCGCGATAAACCATGAAATTGGGAAAAATAGCGCAATAAACCATGAAATTGGGAAACATAAATATGATTATAAGAACAGAATAAAAATTGCTTAGTTCATGTTTGACAGCATTTTTATATTATAAAGTGTTGCTTTCATGTCTTCTTACAACGTTTAGTTAATATCCTTCCACATGCATATTAAACTTGCAATAATCTATAGATTTTTCAATATACATGTACCATTATGATTTAATCATAATCTCTTTAAGAGTATGAATTTAATTCAGGATGTTTTTTAAAGTAAAATATGATATGGTGAAAACATTAACAAATATTAACAAACACGCTTTTGTGTTCTTGCTGTGTTGTTGTATTAAATCGAGCTAAAATAATACATTTCATTTGTTTAATATCTTGCACAATTGACATCCTCACTTCAATGCTATTTCACCAAACTATACAGCGTGACAAACATAATAAAGCAGAATATGCATATGAATCTGAATATACACAGATCCACTAACATATAAATCAAATCATGTTTGTCTCTTTCCATTTTCGAACGGTTCACGTCTTAAATGCTTTAACTTTGTGAACTCCAATTTCCCAACACAGATTTCCATGACGCACATTCACTGTGAACATTTCTAATAAATACTTGTTGTTGTTCATCTCAAACATAGTATTTTGCGTTAATTGACACACACATTAAATTATCTGCTAATAACCATGTGATATCCGCTGTTAATTTTAGTGTTGTTTATCATTTTCGCTGCTCATCGCAAACTTCTCGTCTGCTTGCCGCCATCTTGGACGTGTGTAAAAACAGGCGTTAACAATCGGGATACATTTACTATCGTCGGTATCCTCTGCAATATAGAGAGAGATGTGTGGATAGCAACGTAAAATCGTATTCGGCTACATTCGCGAACATTCGTAAGTCAGTTGTCATTCGGCGAAGACTCGACAAGCTCGATCGGCACTCGTTCTACGAAATTAACGCTAGGCCTAAATGACATTGTAATGTAATTGGCTTAATTGGGAAAATTTGGTCATTTTTTGGGAAATTTTGGTCAGATTTTTGGGAAAAAACGTCATTTTTTGCAATTGGGAAGCAGCCGAATATCGGCGGTAATTTTGGGCAAAAAAAATCACTGCATTGTTAATCTTTATCCACTTAGAAGAAAAGTGAAAATGGCTATACTGCTCATCAGTATCCAAAGTTTGGAGATGAAGCCTTAAAAACTTGTAAGAAAAGTCTTAAATTAAATACAACTTTCTAAGGGACTACAAATGTGTGAAAATTCCTATCTATGTGGTAATGAGGTAATCAAATGTACAATACCAAAAGCAGGTCTAATATTGCACTGATCATAGTGAAAAGTGGCATAAATGCAGTTATTTTGCAAAAAATAAATACATATTTCCCAACAATAGTTCAAAGTGCGATCAGCCACTGTTGTTCACTGTTTCCATGACCAGTCATCCATGATTTGATGTACTCTTTCATGGTGGGTCCATCGCTTTTATGTTTGTCAAATTACTGAATATTCTTTCCCAGTATCTCCATCATATTTTCTTGATGTCTCTAAGATTATTTGTGGGCTTGTCAGTTTGCATGATTGAGATGATAATTTGAGAAGAAAAGCAATAATTATGAATCCGTCTGTTTGCAAGCATTTTCGAATGAAAACTGATGGACCAGAAAAATTTAATTTGCCCCAAAATTGGTTGTCTCTATGTGACCAAAAAATCAGCATCAAATAGACTGATTTGTACCCTGATTTAAAACATTGATCTGTAACAATTGTTAATGATAAGCTTGACAAAGTAGATTTCAAGTACTGTTCTAAAGATTGATTTGTTGAAATGCACCTGCCATTTGAAACATGTCTTACATGTGACCATCTCAATTAAGTTGATGCATTTGTGTCCAATTCTTGCATTTTAATTACATGGCGTACATGGGTTTTTGCCATTGAAAGATGATTATCTCCATGGCAATGGTTGGAACATGATTTACCCACACCAATTATTATAAATATGATCATTTTTGTGGTGTTCTGGTTATAGGAAATGATTTGAGAGGATTCTCTGTTATTTATGAGACAATGTTCGTATTTGAATGTGTGTTCAAGTTGACAATGTACACATAACGGTGCGTAACCAATGTGACAATGTAAACATTTTAGTGGGGTTTTTTTTTGTGTTAAAATTTGGGTCTGGTAGGGCGCCTATTCCCAATTGAAAATCAAAGCGCTGAAGGCATAATCTTTAAGACGCTACTCAGTTTTCAAAATTATGTTATAGCTTTTTATATTGCAAGTTTGAAATGAAAACAACCCATTCAAATTTATAAAGAGTGTGTCTTAAAGCACTGGTCGAGATGTGTGTGCACTGTTTATCCTCATATTTATGTTATAAAGATAACTAAGCCAAAATAACAACAATATGTCTCTTTTTATGTTCCCCACTATAGTAGTGGGGGACATATTGTTTTTGCCCTGTCTGTTGGTTGGTCTGTTGGTTGGTTGGTTGGTTGGTCTGTTGGTTAGTTTGCGCCAACTTTAACATTTTGCAATAACTTTTGCTATATTGAATATAGCAACTTGATATTTGGCATGCATGTGTATCTCATGGAGCTGCACATTTTGAGTGGTGAAAGGTCAAGGTCATCCTTCAAGGTCAGAGGTCAAATATATGTGGCAAAAATCGCTCATTTTATGAATACTTTTGCAATATTGAAGATAACAACTTGATATTTGGCATGCATGTGCATCTCATGAAGCTGCACATTTTGAGTGGTGAAAGGTCATGGTCAAGGTCATCCTTCAAGGTCAGAGGTGAAATATATGTGGCCTAAATCGCTTATTTTATGAATACTATTGCAATATTGAAGATAGCAACTTGATATTTGGCATGCATGTGTAACTTATGGAGCTGCACATTTTGAGTGGTGAAAGGTCAAGGTCATCCTTCAAGGTCAGAGGTCAAATATATGTGGCCTAAATCGCTTATTTTATGAATACTTTTGCAATATTGAAGATAGCAACTTGATATTTTGCATGCATGTGCATCCCATGGAGCTGCACATTTTGAGTGGTGAAAGGTCAAGGTCATCCTTCTAGGTCAAATATATGGGTCAAAATTGCTTATGTAATGTAACTTCTGCAATATTGAAGCTAGCAATTATATATTTGACATGCATGTGTATCTCATGGAGCTGCACATTTTGAGAGGTGAAGAGTCAAGGTCAAGGTCATCCTTCAAGGTCAAACGTCATATAGGGGGACATTGTGTTTCAGAATCACATCTTGTTTTCACAATTGGTTGCTGCACTGGAAACCATCTTAAGAAATTTGGTTGCCTTGCTTAAGAATAACAAGCCTATAATCATGTACTTGTTGTGTTATCTGTATCTAATACTTTATCTATTTTCTTTAAAATATTGAGGAACAATTTTGTCCACATGACAGACTTTTAACAGCATTAAGCCCTGTTTTCCCTGAAAGCAGCCAATATGTACAGATTTCAATGATAGACTGGCCAATGTCGTCGCACAAGCTGTTATACACACTAGACTGGCCAATATCGTTGCACAAGCTCTTAAACCTATTGTTTACATACAGGCCGTCTGCTGCAGTGTACCAGTGAAGTATAAACAGGCAGTGGTTATCGTTTCTAGCGTAGTTAACAGCAGACTGACTTGCAGTTATCGTTCCTAGCATAGCTAAAGCAGAGTGACTTGCAAAAGTGCCTCTCTAAAAATATATTTTCCCCAATCGGGCTTAAAATTCCCAAATGAAGGTTTCCAAAAAAAAATTTTTGGATAATGTAATTTATCTCCAAATCCAGTCCTGCAAGTTGAACCTCAGAAAATATAATATTGAAATATTTTTTTAATGAATTTTAAAGTATTTGTAAGCATGAAATCAACAATATTCATTTCCCAATTTTAGTCAAAAGGACTTAATATTTCCCAATCCAAAGGGATCAGGCCCCAATTCCAAAATGTTGAAACTCCCCCACTGCATTAAGGTGTGTAACCAAGTTTCAAAGCTGACCTATGGTTGAGCCTGATGCACTAGAATGTGTGATCGGAGTCCTTCTAGTAAATACCATCAGTCAATAAATTACTTGTATCTCTGTTCCCAGGGCTTGTGTTTATTTAAACATGACAACATCATTATGTGGATTTTTTTTACAGCTGGTAAAGCGTCAGGCTGAAGACATGGCTCCCATGGCTATGGGAAAGGTCAAGGTCACAGGGATCAAGAAGCCCAGGATTGTCAAAAAAAAGAAAAAGAAAGACCCGAACGAACCGCAAAAGTAAGATCACATGTTAATCCCGCTCTGAGAAAACTGGGTTAAGTGCATATGTGTAAAGATTTGTCCAAGATTGCACAGGCTAGTCAGGGACGACACTCTCCGCTTAAAATGGACTTTTGTCAAAAAGAGTCTTCCTTTAAACCAAAGATACAATATAAGCAGAATGACTGTGTTGTCACTGATTAGCCTGTGCAGACTGCGCAGGCTTATGTAAGACCACACTTTATGCACATGCATTAAAACCCCTTTTCATATCATTCATGCAATATATTTATAAAGCTGTTTTGATAGTACCGTAAAACGCTGTGTATAACGCGCATTTATGTATACTGTGCATCTACTTTTTGAAGCAAAAAAATCGTTAAAAAAAGGTTTTGAAGCTATAAAAATTGGGGGGAAATTTTCATACCATAGGCTAACTGAAAATCGTTTTTATTTATATTGCCGATCTCACGCGTTATTTTATTGTTTCAATAATTAATTATCTTAAAGACGATAACCATAAAGATAAAACTTGTTTGTTTAAAAAAAAAATTATATTACGCGTAAAAATAAATATTTCGATTTAAATGAATTATGCATGAAATGCACAATTTCCACGAGGATACCATCGAGGTTTTCATCATAAGTCTCCGAAGTAACTGTCCACGATTTTATCGTGGAAGAGTATACATTATGGACCGATTAGTGTGCTTGGTATAACTAAGACACTGACATTTTTAGCTCGACTATTATATATAAAATATATATATTGGAGCTATCCTACTCACCCCGGCGTCGGCGTGACCGTCTGCGTTAGCGTTGGCGTTAGTGTTAGCATTAGTGTCTGCGTTAGCGTGCAAATGTTAAAGTTTTCGTACTACCCCAATTATTTTCATTGTCCCTTGACATATTGCTTTTATATTTGGCATTATTTTTTTTCCAACATGACCCCAACCTATAAACAAGAGCAGACAACTCTATCAAGCATTTTGTCATAATTATGGCCCCTTTTTCACTTAGAATATGCAGCAAATGTTAAAGTTTGCGTACTACCCCAAATATTTTCTTTGTCCCTTAACAAATTGCTTTCATATGTTGCATACTTGTTAACCAACATCACCCCAACCTATAAACAAGAGCAGACAACTCTATCAAGCATTTTATGCATATTATTAATAAATCTATGTTAAAGTTTGCGTACTTCCCCAAATATTTCCTATATCCTTTGTATTGCTTTTATATGTTGTATACTTGTTTACCAACATGACCCCAACCTATTTACAAGAGCACACCACTGTTTCAAGCATTTTTACATAATTATGGCCCCTTTTACACTTAGATAATTGAACATTTTGCTTAAATTGCCATAACTTTTTTATTTATGATCACATTTTATCATTACTTTGACAAAACAACACTTACCTGAATACCACAATGGATTCCACCCAAACAATACCCCACATTATACCCCCTCTCAACCCCCCCCCCCCCCCAAAAAAAAAAAGATTTTTTTTTCCTTTTTTTTTTTTTGAAAGATCGTCTAATAAATTATTGAATATGAACAATTTCCCCATGATGGCTTACGTTATACTGTCAAGCACTCGAATAGTCGAGCGCGCTGTCCTCTGACATCTCTTGTTTATTGGTATTGGCACAGTTATTCACGCATGACTAATTCACAACCGTGCGTTTTTATTTACATCGCCCATCTCAAGTGTTCCTTTTGAGCGTCTATAATTGACAGGAGACTTTAACAACTCAAACTTCTCAACAACATTACTGACATTACCGGCGATAAACAAACACTAGATGTATGAAGCCGTTTGCCGGTTTGCATGTTTTGATAAAACCCCAGCTAAACAAAACTTGAAAGGTGACGCAAATTACTCGATAATCACAACCCCAATCTTGGCAAGACGTATGAAAACGTGTAAACAAACACAAAATATATTTTATTAACACATTTGAAAAGCAAGAAAAATAATCATAAATATATCGGGAAAGAACTTGCCGACATACTATTGTAAATCGACAAGTGCCCCCAAATAAATTGTGTAACCCTTGTGCAGTAGGGTATAATATTGTGGGGAAAAACAATAACATTTTAATAAAAAAATGGCTTCCTTGTTTTTCATTTTCTTCTTCAAATTTATTTGATTATAATGCTCTGTACGTACCTGAAAAAGATAGAAAATATTAATGTTAACTTTTTAACGTTTGTCCATCTACCGTAAAACGTTGTGTATAACGCGCATTTATGTATAACGCGCATCTACTTTTTAAAGCTAAAAAATCGGGAAAAAAAGTTTTTGAAGCAAAAAAAATCAGGGGAAAAATTCCGTACCGCAGGCTAACTGAAAATCGTTATATTTACATTGCCGATCTTACTTATTCTTTTATTGCTTCAATTATAAATTATTTTTAAGACGATAACGATACAACTAGTTGGTGTTTTTTATACGCCCGTATAAAATACGGGACGTATTATGTGAAACCCCTTGGCGGCGGGCGGGCGGCGGGCGGGCGGCGGGCGGCGGGCGGGCGGCGGGCGGAAGGCATCACTTTGTCCGGACTCTAATTCAAATTGTATTCATCCGATCTTCACCAAACTTGGTCAGCAGTTGCATCTAGTTGATATCTAGGCCAAGTTCGAATATGGGTCATGCCGGGTCAAAAACTAGGTCATAGGGTCAATAAGTGCATTTTCAAAGGGGCCACTTTGTCCGGACTCTATTTCAAATTGTATTCATCCGATCTTCACCAAACTTGGTCAGCAGTTGTATCTAGTTGATATCTAGGCCAAGTTCGAATATGGGTCATGCCGGGTCAAAAACTAGGTCATAGGGTCAATAAGTGCATTTTCAACGGGGCCACTTTGTCCGGACTCTATTTCAAATTGTATTCATCCGATCTTCACCAAACTTGGTCAGCAGTTGCATCTAGTTGATATATAGGCCAAGTTCGAATATGGGTCATGCCGGGTCAAAAACTAGGTCATAGGGTCAATTAGTGCATTTTCAACGGCACCACTTTGTCCGGACTCTAATTCAAATTGTATTCATCCGATCTTCACCAAATTTGGTCAGAAGTTGTGTCTAGATGATATGTAGGTCAAGTTCAAATATGGGTCATGCCGGGTCAAAAACTAGGTCACGAGGTTACTTAGTGCATTTCAAGCATTTAGCATGGTGTCCGCTCTCTAATTGAAGTAGTTTTCATCTGATCTTCACCTAATTTGGTCAGAAGTTGTGTCTAGATGATATGTAGGTCAAGTTCAAACATGGGTCATGCCGGGTCAAAAACGAGGTCACATAGTGCATTTCAAGCATTAAGCATGTTGTCCGCTCTTTAATTGAAGTAGTTTTCATCTGATCTTCACCAAATTTAGTCAGATGTTACATCTAAGTGATATCTAGGTCAAGTTCAAATATGGGTCATGCCGGGTCAATAACTAGGTCTTGAGGACACTTTCAAGCATTGAGCATGGTGTCCAAAACCTTCGAACGGGCGTATCTTGTGACAGTTTGGCACTCTTGTTTTAAATCATATTATGCGTAAAAATAAATGTTTGGATTTAAATGAATTATGCATGAAATGCACACTTTCCACGAGGATACCATCAAGGTTTTCATCATATGTCTCCGAAGTAACTGTCCACGATTTTATCGTGGAGTACACATAACGGATGGATTAGTTATAACTAAGAAACTGACATTATTGATTGGTATTTTCACCTGGTTATTCATGCATGACTAATTCACAACCGCGCGTTTTATTTACAATGCCGATATCATGCGTTCTTTTCGATTGTCTAAAATTGACAGGAGACTTTAACGACTCAAACTTCTCAACACCATCACGACATTACCGGCGATAAACAAACAATGGAGGTGTGAAGCCGTTTGCCGGTTCGCATGTTTTGATAATAGCCCAGCTACACAAAACTTGACAGGTGACGCAAATTGCTCAATAATCACATCCTCAATCTTGACAAGACGTATGAAAACGTGTAAACAAACACAGCATCAATTTTATTAACACATTTGAAAAGCAAGAAAAATAATCTTAAATATATCGGGAAATACCTTGCCGACATACTATTGTAAATCGACAAGTGCCCCCAAATAAATTGTGTAACCCTAGTACAGTAGGGTATAATATTGTGGGAAAAGTAAACAATAACATTTAAATAAAAATGGCTTCCTCGTTTTTCATTCTCTTCTTCAAATTTATTTGATTTCAATGCTCTGTACGTACCTGAAAAAGATAGAAAATATATATGTTAACTTTATAATGTTTGTTCATCTTATTCAGATCGTCAATATAACACTATTATTAACATAGTTACAGTTAAAACACCGGAAAACAGAATGATGCGAATTACCGCTACTGGGTAACTGACAGCGAAAAAATGTCTTGGCATGGCTGTAGTTGTGCATAACGCGCATCAAGTTTTTAAAATGAAATTTTGGGGTAAAAAAGTGCGCCTTATACACAACTTTTTACGGTATATTCAGATTGTGAATATAACACAATTATTAACATAGTTACAGTTAAAACAACAGGGAGCAGAATGGTGCGAGTTACCGTTATTCGGTAACTGACAGGGAAAAAATGTCTTGGCATGGCTGTAGTTGTGCATAACGCGCAAGAAGTTTTTAAAATTAAATTTGGGGGTAAAAAAGTGCCCTTTTACACAACGTTTTACGGTATCATATATTTATTTTTAAAAAATTGTTAAAACAGAGAAATGTCTCAACAATTAGTAGATTAGTAAAATAATCAGTAATATTCAGTACAATATTTAGTGATTTGCTAATTTTTGTGGTAATAAACACCAACAGTATTTTAGAAGCACCCAATTTGACCTAACGATGGGATGTTTTTTTTGGGTCAGATATTCAGCATAAAAATGAATGTACCATTCGCTAGTGGCTGTCAATATGTTTCATTTAAGTCCCAGTTTGCGGAATAGATCGTTGTTTTGCATCTAAATCGTATAGCTTGAAACAAACTTTACAAAAATTCCTTGAAATATATTTTTTATTGAAGTTGACATCGAAAACCTGGTCAAAATTGGTTTTGAATCAATAAAATAATATATAAATTCATGCAATAGGCAAAAATTATTACTGTGTCGCGAGTTATGCAAATTATATCTATAATATAATATAATTTAGCTTTAGCTTTCGCTAAATTATCATATGGAAGATAAATACATAGATTTAGCAAAAACGTAGCGTTGCAACTCAGTTTCTGTCTGCAACAGATGTATTTGCATTTGTTCTTACCTTCTCTCCGCTAAATTCGCCCGTATCCGCAATTTTGTTTGTTAAGGTTTGAATTAACGTGTCTAATCATGAATATTAATTAATTCTCTCTAATGTTTCCCCAGGCCTGTGTCCGCATACGCACTGTTCTTCCGTGACACTCAGGCGGCCATCAAGGGACAGAATCCCAACGCAACGTTCGGAGAGGTTTCCAAGATTGTAGCGTCCATGTGGGAGGGACTAGACCCCGACCACAAAAATGTAAGAACATGTGATTGTATAATATACAAATAAATTAAGATTTGCTTTTGTTCATCCGTCCACAATAAATAATTTGGAGTTCTTAGATGTAGGAATTAAACCACGAGGTTGTAAGACATGATACTGAATAACAAGATGTTCCAATAACTGTGAAATCATTTCAATAGGCAGGGTACAATTTTCAAGCAATGTCCAACATGGACATTTCTGCATAGTCATATATTGGTAAATTTTCCATTTCAGTTTTATAAAAAAAGTAACTGTTAATGAATCGAAATGGATGTCATATGGAATTGGTAGTGGAGTGAGCCTTAATGACAGCTTGATACAATTTACACTGGTCATTAGGCCCCTAATTTAAAGGGTTGCCTAGTTGGACATTAACCAGAGATATTTTTATCACATGCAGGTTTTTTTTAGACATTTTGGAAAAAGTAGTCTGGTTAAATTGGGATTTTTTAAATCTTTAAAATGGCAAATAGGGAATTTTTAATTGACAGAATGGACCAAATTGGGATATTGGTTTCATCAACAAATATTGACACATCAGGCCTTTTCCTGGCCATTTTGTGAAAAAATAATATAAATTATAGTTATAAACTTTGTTAGATGTTTATGAATAATAAAATTGAGTTAAAATAATAAATACACACTTCTTTCAAAAAAAATTTATTTAATTTTTGGGGGAAATTTGAAAATTTTTTAAGATATCAATTTGGGACCGGGTTCACTTGCCTTTGGATCAGGTGCATTTTTATTGCCTTATTATACCCCCACAAACGAAGTTTAGGGGGGTATATAGGAGTGAGCTTGTCTGTCGGTCGGTCCGTATTAAGTGTCCGCTCTCTATTTCAAGTAGTTTTCATCCGATCTTCACCACACTTGGTCAGAAGTTGTATCTACATGATGTCTAGGCCATGGGCCTTGTCCGGTCAAAAACTAGATCACGGGGTCACCAAGTGCGTTTTAAACATTCAACATGTTGTCCGCTCTCTATTTCAAGTTGTTTTCATCCAATCTTCACCAAACTTGGTCAGAAGTTGTATCTAGATGATCTTAAGGCCAAGTTAGAACATGGGCCTTGCTGGGTCAAAAACTAGGTCACGGGGTCACTTAGTGCGTTTTAAACATTCAGCATGTTGTCCGCTCTGTAATTCAAGTAGTTTATATCCGATCTTCACCAAACTTGGTGAGAAGTTGTATCTAGATGATGTCTAGGCAAAGTTGGAACATGGGCCTTGCCGGGTCAAAAACTAGGTCACGGGGTCACTTAGTACGTTTTACACATTGAGCATGGTGTCCGCTCTCTATTTCAAGTAGTTTAAATCCGATCTTCACCACACTGGGTCAAAAGTTGTAACTAGATGATGTGTAGGTCAAGTTCGAACATGGGCCATGCCGGGTCAAAAACTAGGTCACATGGTCACTGAGTGTGTTTTAAACCTCATCATGTTGTCCGCTCTCTAATTCAAGTAGTTTTTTATCCAATCTTCACCAAAATTGGTCAGAAGTTGTATCTTGATAATGTCAAGAGCAAGTTTGTATATGGGTCATGCCGGGTCAAAAACAAGGTCACGGGCTCACTTAGGGCGTTTTAAACATCACAATGTTGTCCGCTCTCTAATTCAAGTAGTTTTCATCTGATCTTCATCAAACTTGGTCAGAAGTTGTATCTAGATGATCTTAAGGCCAAGTTCGAACATGGGCCTTGCCGGGTAAAAAACTAGGTCACGGGGTCACTTAGTGCGTTTTAAACATTCAGCATGTTGTCCGCTCTCTAATTCAAGTAGTTTTCATCAGATCTTCACCAAACTTGGTCAGAAGTTGTGTCTAGATGATCTTAAGGCCAAGTTTGAACATGGACCTTGCAGGGTCAAAAACTAGGTCATGGGGTCACTTAGTATGTTTTACACATTGAGCATGGTGTCCGCTCTCTATTTCAAGTAGTGTAAATCCGATCTTCACCACACTTGGTCAAAAGTTGTAACTAGATGATGTGTAGGTCAAGTTCGAACATGGGCCATGCCGGGTCAAAAACTAGGTCACGGAGTCACTTAGTGTGTTTTAAACCTCACCATGTTTTCCGCTCTCTAATTCAAGTAGTTTATATCCAATCTTCACCAAAATTGGTCAGAAGTTGTATCTTGATAATGTCTAGAGCAAGTTTGAATATGGGCCATGCCGGGTCAAAAACAAGGTCACGGGGTCACTTAGGGCGTTTTAAACATCACAATGTTGTCCGCTCTCTAATTCAAGTAGTTTTCATCCAATCTTCACCAAACTTGGTCAGAAGTTGTATCTAGATGATGTCTAGGTCAAGTTTGAATATGGGTCATGCCGGGTCAAAAACCAGGTCACAGGGTATCTTAGTGCATTTTAAACCTCACCATGTTGTCCGCTCTCTCATTCAAGTAGTTTTCATCCAATCCTCACCAAACTTGGTCACAAGTTTTATCTAAATGATCTCTAGGACAAGTTTGAACATGGGCCATTCCAGGCCTTAAACTAGGTCACGGGGTTACTTAGTGCGTGTTTTTACATTCAGCATGTTGTCCGCTCTCTAATTCAAGTAGTTTACATCCGATCTTCACCAAACTTGGTCAGAAGTTTTATGGAGATGATCTTAAGGTCAAATTAGAACATGGGCCTTTTTGGGTCAAAAACTAGGTCAAGGGGTCACTTAGTGCGTTTTAAAAATTGAGCATGGTGTCCGCTGTTTTTTGTGAAGATGACATGCAAAATATTATGTGTCAATGCTGCATGTGGGGGTATTTGTCATGTCTGTGACAAGGCTCTAGTTTACATAGCAGAAAAAACCTGTCTATATATAACCATTTTTCTGGAGCTTTTTTAGGCAATGCTTTCAGATATCGAGCTCATTGTTGGCTTCATACTATTAGTGACCCTAATTATGATGCTCTGACATCCTATTTTATTTCATTAATGTTAAGGCATATATGATTCCTAACATTAAATGTGTATAATGCTGAAGGGTATTCCATGTGTAAGTACATTAATGGGGTGTTTAAAAATGTATAGAGTGTATCCAATTATTAATGATTTCATCTGATATTGTAGGCTTTAAAATGTATTTACTCATTTCAAATCTCTAAAAATAATGATGAGCTAAATTTTATGCATTGTTTTAATTTTACCCAGTGTTTTTTTCCACCATTTTGGGAATGTCTCTTTGGATTGGGGAAAAAAGCGGCGTTTTAACTAAAATTGAGAAATTTGTGTTGTTGTTTTGCTACCAAATGCTTATTTTAGGTCCATTTTGGGGAAAATATAAGCTTGTTTACATTTTGGAATGGGGCAGTATACAGGCCTAGAATTTAAATGAAAAAAACACACTGTACCTCAGTTTGCACTTTCTTCAAAGTTTGTCACTATCGATCACATCAATTTTCGCGTAGATTTTTAATAGATATTATTTTAGTTCAAACAATTAAGAACTAATTTACAATCAACATGACATTATGTATTAAAATATACGTAACTTAATGCCAGTAAAAACTTTTAAAAAGGGTTGAAGAAACTTACATCTGTATATATGAGTTGTGTTCTGAGAAAACTGGGCATAATGCATGTGCGTAAAGTGTTGTCCCAGATTAGCCCGTGCAGTCCGCACAGGCTAATCAGGGACAACACTTTCTGCTTTTATGATATTTTTGGTTTCAAGGAAGTTTTTCCTGACCGAAAATCAAGTATAGGCGGAAAGTGTCGTCCCTGATTAGCCTGTGCGGACTGCACGGGCTAATCTGGGACGACACTTAACGCACATGCATTATGCCCAGTTTTCTCAGAACACGACCCATATAATACCCTGCTCATGTTATATTTCGGTCAACTTACAGCAGCATGAAATCAACAACTCCTAAACGCATGTAAGGCTAAAATTTAAACTTGAATTTCTCCAGGAAGATTAGACAAGATGCTTAACCAGCATACTTTATTAACCAGGTTTTCCGAAGGAAAAAACTGGTTATTAGATTGGCGAATGCGGGCGGGCTGGCTGGCGGGCTGGCTGGCTGGCGGGCTGGCGGAATAAGCTTGTCCGGGCCATAACTATGTCGTTCATTGTCAGATTTTAAAATCATTTGGCACATTTGTTCACCATCATTGGACGGTGTGTCGCGCGAAATAATTACGTCGATATCTCCAAGGTCAAGGTCACACTTTGAGTTCAAAGGTCAAAAATGGCCATAAATGAGCTTGTCCGAGCCATAACTATGTCGTTCATCGTCAGATTTTAAAATCATTTGGCACATTTGTTCACCATCATTGGACGGTGTGTCGCGCGAAATAATTACGTCGATATCTCCAAGGTCAAGGTCACACTTTGAGTTCAAAGGTCAAAAATGGCCATAAATGAGCTTGTCCTGGCCATAACTATGTCATTCATTGTGAGATTTTAAAATCATTTGGCACATTTGTTCACCATCATGGGACGGTGTGTCCCACGAAAGAATCACGTCAATATCTCCAATGTCAAGGTCGCCACGACTAAAAATAGATTTAAAAAAAAAAAAAAATACAAAGGGGGTTAATTTTTTTTGGTCATTTCAAAAGTTCAGTTTGAGTTTTCTCCCTTTATCAGATTTTTTTTTCACAATGAAAACCTGGTTTTGTGACAATTTTGTCCCTTGTTATTTTATATTTGAAGCATTTTTTAGCAAAAAAACCCCCAGCAACACAAATTTCAAAATTTGGTCTATCACCACTAATTTTCCCAATCCAATGGGACCCGGCCCCATTCTCCAAATGGTGGAAAACAGTGTTAACTCGTAGCCTAAACCTTAATACACTAGTACACTAGTAATACCCTCTACCATATAACATTTAGTTTAAGTAAGCCAAATCCGCTTAACCCATTTATACCTAGTGGACACTCCCATCCTTCTAAATTGGATCAATTTATTTCAAAAATTAGGGATGTCTATTATATTTATTTCTATATTTAGAATATTTCTTACAGAAATTCCTTTAAGCAAACAGCGCAGACCCTGATGAGACGCCGCATCATGCGGCGTCTCTTCTGGGTCTATGCTGTTTGCCAAGGCCTTTTTTCTAGACACTAGGCATAAATGGGTTAATAAGCCAAAATGCTTAAATGCCTTTTTGCTTGAGTTCCCTTCAAGTAATCTCAGAATATTAGTGATAACAAACAAACCATAGTTTTCTGTAGGCACACTTAAAATCAAGTGCTTTTTCAAAAGGCCATGATTTACGCTTCCTTCATTATCATAACGCAATTAATATAATTGCTGTCAACGACTGTGATGGGGTATATATCAAAGACTCAGTCACTGTTAAGGAGGGAAACTGCAAACTTTCGGCCCCCCAAAACGGCTCCCATTATTGGGCCCTGCAGAGCCCTTGTGAAAGTGAACAATATTGTCCAACAGTATGTCCACTGGGAGCTGTAAAACTCATTTCAATAAACAATGATTTCATTTTGCAATTCACAACACAAAGAAATCTAGTGTTGTTTTATTTCCCACCATAACTGTCATCTCGTGTCATTAAAATAGGCGTTATGTGGAGTGTTTGTTAGAGACAAAAAAACTGTAAAAACATCAAAAAGACACTTTTCCCTTGGCTACAGTTAGTAATTAATTAACAAATTACAAACATTGTAAATAATGGATGAGCCCAATCAATTGCATAATTAATCTGGAAGGTTTGGCAACTTCATAGGAATGAAAACATTGTTTATTGAAAGTGTTGTTTTTATCACTTAGATTTCTTGGTCACCATTTGGTTCAAATCCTCATGGGTATTTATTGATTTGTAAATAAACGTTTAACATTCAACCAAATCAAGATGGTCAAATCGTAAAAAAGTAAGCAAACCCTCACTCTATCGTTTTAAAATCTGAGTGCCTGTTTATCAGGTGTTTATATTGGGAAAAAAAAGATTTTACCTAAATTGGGATGGGTGGGTGGTGGGGAAATGGGAACGATATGGATAGTGTCAGCTTAGCGACTAACTAGATACATTTTCTAAAAGTATTTTTTCGTTAAAAACAAATGGCTTTGATTGAGGGGCTTGTTTTACCCCTCAGGAATGTTTACAAATTAAAATTCCAACAATGATTTACATTTTGAATTCTTGTTATTTTTAAGATCAATTCCTTTATCAACCATAGTAAACTGATGTATACGTCTTAGTTTTGACCTAATGTTTTTTCGACTTTACATTTTTTTTTCTGCTTATTGGCTTGTAATCTAGGTGCAAAATCTGTTGCAAATAAGTTCCATGTAGGCACAGGGCTTTGTTAACACTTGCATGAAGGATCATTTAAAGTAGCGCACAACTTATTAGAGAAAATTAAGCGTATTTTCTCAGTCAATGATTTGTCAGATATATATGGTTTAACATTTTGTTACAGTTAGTTTTGTCTAATATGCATAATACTGCAGCACATGTTGGAGTTAAGTAGCTTTGTAAATATATAGAATATACAGGTTTTTTTTACCTTATATAACAGACGCCGAATATCTGCGTCTTCCCCCACCAAACTAGGCTGGTGTTTTCCCCTTTCAGGTCCAAATAATTCCTCCTAAAAAAAAAAATAAAAAAAATATTTCTTTTTAATAGAAAGATGTATCTCATGATTATAATATCTCAATTCTATTTCAATTAAATCTTGTCAAACGTACTAAATTATGAAAAAAACAATGAATATAATGCAAACATGTACAAATGTTATAATAAGAAAGTAGGTAAACAAATCCCCCAAAAAGGGAAATGACGTGAAAATCCAGAGATGGCTCTGAGCCATAGTCAGTCCCTATCAAGAAGATCTCAGTGTGTCACAGTCAGCCATAGTCAGTCCCTATCAAGAAGATCTCAGTGTGTCACAGTCAGACATAGTCAGTCCCTATCAAGAAGATCTCAGTGTGTCACAGTCAGCCATAGTCAGTCCCTATCAAGAAGATCTCAGTGTGTCACAGTCAGCCATAGTCAGTCCCTATCAAGAAGATCTCAGTGTATCACAGTCAGCCATAGTCAGTCCCTATCAAGAAGATCTCAGTCTGTCACAGTCAGCCATAGTCAGTCCCTGTCAAGAAGATCTCAGTCTGTCACAGTCAGCCATAGTCAGTCCCTATCAAGAAGATCTCAGTGTGTCACATTCATCCATAGTCAGTCCCTATCAAGAAGATCTCAGTGTGTCACAGTCAGCCATAGTCAATCTCATTTAAGATGGTCTATGAAGAAAATAACACTATTTTTTTCTTTTTAACCAATTTAGCAGTAAAAGTAAGACTTAACATTTTCCCCCATTAAGGAAAAAACGCGCACAATTTTCCCCCCAAAAGTGGAAAATCGCACGTAAAATTTCCCCCACATAAGGGCTAAAGACCCCATCCCCCTCAACCCCAAAAAACCCCTGATATATTAACATGGTGGGGTGAAATATTTGCTGGATATTCAAAAGTGTTCTTCCCCCTCCCCCTCTCCCTATCCAACCCTTTAAAGCAGTTTTCTTTCCCAAAGTATTTTCAATATGATACAATGCTTCTTTAACCCTTTACCACTTAGATGCTTATTTTCACACATTAGAACCTCCGAAAGATGAATTTAATTAAAGACTTTCTTACTGGATTCAAATTTTAAAGGCTTCATTTCCCACCCTTTGATACTGATGAGCAGCAAACAGCATGTAGCCTGAACAGACTGCGAGTAACTTGCAGGCTGTTCTGGTTTTATGCTGTTTGCACAAAATCATTTTCACTATGCTTGCAAGTGGGAAAGGTTTAATGGTCCCTGAAAATGCTGTTTCTTCTCTTGAACAGGGTCTTTCACATTTTTCACAAACCTTTCAGTAAGCAACTAACACACCTTCAGGTGTGATGGTTTTTTGGAGAGAAACTTGGTTGATTTACCCTTTACCACTTAGATACATATTTTTACGTATTTGTAGTCTCTCAGAAAGATATATTAAATTAAAGACCTTTCTAACTAGATTCAAGTTTTTAAGGCTTCATCTCCAAACCTTAGATACTGCAGCAAACAGCATAAAACCTGAGCAGACTGCGAGTTACTCGCAGGCTGTTCTGGTTTTATGCCATTTTCACTATGCTTCTGAGTTGGAAAGGGTTAAAGGTCCCTGAAAAGGCTGTTTCATCTCTTGAACAGGGTCTGCCATATTTTTCACAAACCTCTCAGTAAGGAACTAACACCTTCTGGTTATGATGGCCTTATTGGGAGAGAAACTTGGTTAATTAACCCTTTCCCACTTAGAAGCAAAGTGAAAATGGCTATATGCAAACAGCATAAAACCAGAACAGCCTGACAGTCACTCCCATTCTGTTAATGTTTTATGCTGTTTGCTAGTCATTATTATCTTAGGGTTGGAAATGAAGCCTTCAAAACTTGAATCTAGTAAGAAAGGTCTTTAATTAAATTTAACATTCTAAGTGACTATAAATGTGTCAAATTATGTAAGTGGTAAAGGGTTGAATTAAAATACTACTCACACTTGACAAGGATGGCTTGCCATACCAAAGCATAATGCATTTCTAAAAATGATAAGCATGGAACCTTTCTCTGTTAATTTTTCTGCAGTTTATAGTATTCTAAAGACTGCTCTTCACAATGTGGTCACACACATTTTAATACGAAATCTATGGCATTTATCATAATTTTAAAAAGAAATTTCTTGTTTCACAATATTGTCATCAAAACGTTGATAAACACTTGCATATACTGTCATCTATCTCAGAAATGTCCTTCATTTGTCAGGACAACCAGAGACTCGTGTATGCTTGATTCTGAATCTGTCAATATGGACATTGGATGGCTTAGGACAAATATTTGCAGATTAATTTTAGAGATCATCTATTTTCCTTCAGCCTGCCTGAATTATTCCCATCTCTCTTGCAAGAGCTGACTCACTGAAGTGACATGAAAATTAGTCTTCATTATTTCTCATATTTGTTTTCATATCTTGCATAGGGTTTCCATGGTAACATTATGCTGTTAATTTCATCATGGAAATTTGATCATTAGTTTATTGTTGTGGATTTTGATAGATTTTGACAGGATGCTTCTATGACAGATATTGGTAAAAAAAAACACACCAGATTTTTGTGGTGGGAACAAATAAGTGCCAAGGTTATATTTTAGAGATTTGAAACCTCCGCTTGTCATGAAGAATTCACCGTAACTGCTGCTGTTTGAAAACTGGTGTAGAATTCGTTTTTGTTCATCTAGTCCAAATGAGTGCAGTAATGCCCCTGTTTAGATGCACACATTTATTTTGCTCTTCCCAGTACTTGACATAATAAAAACAACATGACTCACTTGTTTTTGGATCACCAAAGAACCAAATGTTAGATTTTTAATTGTCTTTTGTGACTTTGCCTTGTGAACACTTCAGAAGCAACAATGTTTTTGCTTAATCTTTATTTAATTTTGTAAATGTTTTTTTTTGTTTCAATGAAAATGTTGAATTCAAAACTGGGACTTCTTGGTTCAGAAACTGAACTGTCAGTTCAGTTGAGTAAAACTGTGTGTGAGCACTCCAGAAGTCTCTTTTTTTCGAAAACATTTCTTTTGTTGATGCCTTCACTGATTTATATAACGGTTCAGCTTCAGTGATGGACATTGTTGCCGGCAGTATAATTTACATCAAACTTACATGTATTTGCAATTGCTAAAATTCTTGTTTGTGTCAATGATGAAACTGCTCTGGCTAAACTTCTAAGGTCGACCTTATTCTCATTGCAGGCATACAAAAAGAAGACGGAGACAGCCAAGAAAGAATACCTGAAGCAGCTTGCAGCATACAGGGCCAGTCTTGTATCCCAGGTGGGTGGGGATATTGTCTTATATCACAGGTGGTTGGAGACCAGTCTTGTATTATAGGTGGATGGGGTACAGTCTTGCATCACTGGTGGTTGGGTTACAGTCTTGTATAACAGGTGGATAGGGTACAGTCTTGTATTGCAGGTGGGTTGAGTACAGTCTTGTATCACAGGTTGTTGGGGTACAATATTTTATCACAAGTGGGTTGGGTAAACACATGTTGTTAACATCCCAAGAACAAAATCTTCACAATAGCTCATTTTATTGACAAGCCCTCCATCTTCTGATTTCCAAATTGTGTTCTCTGATAAATTATGTCTTCTAATGTATATGCTTAAACCCATACTTGCTATATAAGAATGCTAGTGGAACCAAGACCAGTTCAATTGTGGGCATCGAAACCCAACAACAATAAATGGGCTGATTTTTATCAAAATGTTCATAAATGTAACAAAAATAGTGAATAATTTTTTGTTTTTTAGCATTTTGATCAGTATTTAAGATTTTTCTTTATATTTTTTCATGTCATATAATGTTTTGCTGTTGATTTTAATAGCTCAGTCATTGTCAACTTTTGGTCTTCAAGCACAATTTGTAATAGCAAAACATTTTTTAGCATCATCATTATTTCTTCACTTTGTTTATTATTTTCCATCAGCAATAATGAACCATAGCCTTAGTTTATTAACATCTCAAGGAGATTAAGTTGAAAAGTAATTTATTCTCTTTGCATCTTCTCTTTCCTCCATAAAAGAGGAGTAATTGAGTTTCACGCACTGATGGCCAGGCTATTGTTCAGTTCTGAAGCAGTTGCTAGTAACGACAGGTGACAAGTATCACTTTCTGGCTAGGTTTCAATGTTTGGGCTGATAATTACCTGTTTTTGTAGAATGGCCTTCACTGTTTTCTGATTGGCTGTCATTTGTGTTGTAAAACATGACCAGGGTTTTTAGATTTTCATCTTTTCACCATGAAATGGCAAAGTAATGGGCTAATCATAATGGTTGATTTCAAACGACATCAAACGCTCCAATGTTTTTACTTGATCGTATCAGAAAATGGTTTGCAAGTAAAGTAGAGAATAATGAAAGTCTGGTCGTATAGTTAAGTGGGTATGAACTAATAATTAAGAAATAATTGAGATTGACTTTGTTGCTGGTACCTGTATAGGGAATGTCGTGAGTTAATTAAAATAATAGGGAATGGAATAAATATGGGCCGCACTCTGTGAAAAGGGGGTTTTGATGAATGGGCATAAAGTGTCGTCCCAGATTAGCCTGTGCAGTCTGCACACGCTAATCAGGGACGACACTTTCCGTTTTTATCATATATTTCGGTTGAAAAAAGTCTCTTATTAGCATAAATGAAGTTTTTGCGGAAAGTGTCGTCCCCGATAAGACTGTGCAGACTGCACAGGCTGATCTAGGATGACACTTTATGCACATGTGTTAAGCCCCTTTTTCACAGAGCATGGCTCGTTTTTGTTTTAATATTTTCTTTTTGAATTATTGGACAGTTAACTATGAACAGGACTGAATTAAGTCAATACTGGTTATATCTTATTTATTGCATCTGCAATATTAAAGACTGCTAGTTTTGTGCATAAAATGTGTAATAAGGCCTTTTAATAACTTCAGTATGTGCCCCATTGATATTTTTCATTAAAAATCAGATATGTAACACACTACCCCTAGCTACAATCTTGCTTGCAGAGTTTATAGAATTTACTTATATTAATTCGAATATAAATGATTTTCATGTAAATGAGATTATAAAATAAGCAATTTTTAAACAAAAACTTGGCAAACAATTAAGTGACTCTGTGTTTGATGAGTTTGATTTTATCTTCTTCATTTGTTACTGTTCTTAAAGAATTGCTTAAATAAAAATGTAAATATTAATACTTTCCAAATCCCATGTTATACATACATGTAGCACTTTAAACAACCATTTGCCTTATTAAGATTTAACATGGTTCTTTACACCAAAAAAATCACCTCTTAAAGAGTGTATGTCTTTTGTGTGTGTAAATATGATCAGCATTGGAACACCAATTGATCGATTAATATCTCAAGCATTGTTGTCTCTTAAAAAATATTTGCATTAACAAATTTAGTTTAAGTTGAAGGTTCTCCTTCTCCTTTACCCCTTGAAGAATTTTCATTAAACTTTTCTACAATGTTAAGGTCATTGAGACAGGGTAGAAGGCATGTGTCAGTCACGCCTGCTCAAGGTCAAGGTCATATTTAAAATAATGAGTGCTAGCCCTTTTCTATGCGGTCATATCCCCTCTACCCAATGAAGGATTTTCATATACACTGTTACTCCAATATAGCGCGGTCAATGGGGTCCAAGCCGCGAAACAGCGTTATAACGGATCCGCGTTATAAGTTTTGAGCTCATTTACTGCAGGGCGCTATAAAAAAAACAGGTATAGAATAGCCTATAATATAGGTCATTTATATTGCCATGCTGTGTTGACGCAAATACATGCATATAAACCGAATCGTATCGATAACAGTATACATACCGCTTTTCTTATGTGCACATTTATCCGATAATCCAATAAAATTGCACATCACTTAAAAAATAATAATCTTGAACATTAATGACGATAGATGTTTAAGAAATTCGTAAACACAACCGTACGCATATATGCCATTTTCAGAAGTGTTAAGAGTACAGTGCATTATGGGGCAGAGCTTTCATTGGACGAGTGACTTTAAATTTAGAATTAATGCAATACGATTCATGTAAAAAAAATGTTTTATTGCGTCATACGCATGCAAAAAACGTGTTTCCCGGGGACTTTCTGATACCGCGCGAAAATGAAAGTGAAACTCTGTTAACAATTACCGGTACACTGCGTTCGCATGTAAATAAATCGTTTGCATTATTTAATTTCTTATACACGAACTGAAAGATTAAATGACATAATACTAGAATGATAATGAAATGACAGAAAAAGTTGTTTTATACAGTGGGCAGTATATTTCACAGCCGCTCATTTAATATAGTCAAACTGCAACCATATCAAAGTAAGAATGTTTCAATCGTTTTGAATTACATTAATTGTATAACTATCCCGCTTGCACTTAACTTATGGAAATTATCGCACTGAACCGCTCTGATGAGGAATACATGTAATAAACACTGACACGCGAGTTTTTCACACCTTTATTGACATTACACAACAGATTAACACCAATTAGCTGTCGGTGTTGTTTAACCTCGAGGCGATTATAATCGGTTCAACAGACGGTTGAATAAAGCAATCAACATGTGATTGCCGCCATCTTTGAATTGTCTGAAAATACATAATTGCATAATACGGATTTGAATCAGAAATCAAATGGAAGGTTGGAGAAAAATGGGATCCAAGCACCCCCCGCGTTATATTGGATTCAGCGTTATAACGGAGCGCATTATATTGAAGTTACAGTTTATATGTATGTTAATATGTTAATATTGCTGGATGTGTTTCAGACCCGGATGGATGAGTCCCCTTCACCCCCGCGCCACTCCCCTCTGGGCTCCTCCCCCCAGCATATGATGGGCTACATGAACAACATGAGCCCCGCCCACATGAGTCCCATGCATGCCCAGTCACCCCAGCACATGTCCAGTCCTCATCACATGCCCAGTCCGCACCACATGCCAAGTCCACACCACATGCCCAGTCCACAACATATTACCAGTCCACACCACATGCCCAGTCCACAACACATTCCAAGCCAGCAGCACATGCTGAGCTCGCAGATGGGTGGAAACATGAACATGTCCAGTCCGCAACACATCTCTAGTCCGCACCATGTAACCAGTCCACAACACATGATGTACGAAGGTCAGCAACAGTCCTCCCCTCAGTTCCACAACACGTCAACGTACAACGGGACCCAGTCCATGGGAATGATGGACAATGGTGTGAGACTCAACTGCCAGCTGGGACCACCTACCGGGGTAGGTCGCTACTGGGTAGGAAACATTGGTCTTTGCTATTTAGCCCCGTTAAGGGAAAACTGGGCTTAATGCATGTGCGTAAAGTGTCATCCAAGATTAACCTGTGCAGTCCGCACAGACTTATCGAGGAAGCCACTTTCCGCTTTGAAGGATATTTTTGTTGTAAGGAAGTCGTTTTCCATACGCTAAATCTGGGAAAGGGGGAAAGAATTAATACCGGTTTTCTCAGGGTGGGGTTCCATTCAATTAGCCTTAATTAGCTGTTAACTGATACAACATGTTTCATATTTACTTTGAATTTAAGTAAAATATGGTTAACATTTCCAGTTAACCCATTTAAAGTGTTGGCTGTTTTGGATAAGAAGAAGTGAACAAGTATTTCTTAAAGGAAATTTGTTTTGCCATTTTTGGTGATAAAAATAAATGATTAAAATATTGATTGTTTCATTATTTGTTATAACTGGTATGCAAAATTTTGATAAATGATTAATGAAATTGTTTATAGAGTGTCAGCGATTTTATTCCTTCTTTAAAAAGTACCAGAAAACGTCACTTTCCCAATTAGGAAAAAGCTACAAATTTCCCAATTGCTGTAAAAAAAAAAAAAAAGTTTCCAAAAAAATAATATATATTTTTTTAAATAAATAAATTGAAACATTTAGTTAGTTTTCCTATGCAGCTCTATGGCTTGAACCTAAGTAAATATAATATTGACAACTTTACAACATTTAGTTATCAATTTTAAAGGGAGCAAAATATAAAATACACCTATTTCCCAATATGAAGATTTCACTTTGCCCACTTAAGGGTTTTTCACGCACAATTTTCGCAATTGGGTTGGTACCGGTACTTTTCACAATTTGGCAAAAAGTATCGCTAAATTTGTTGTATTTGCTATTGAAATGAGCATATGAATGAATGACTGGTGTCCATTAACTACACATCACAATACCGGTACTCTAAAAAAAATAATATATTAATGAAGCCTTTGTTAGAGAAGGAATTATTGTCAGTCTTTGTCACATTTTTACAACATTAAAATACTAATTCAGAGTATGGGTTTTATAACCATTCAATGTCATGAAACGCTAACCCAAGATCCAAGTGGTGAAATATTGAAATTTGCAGATGTTTACACATGTTATTTATTTACTTAAGCAAGATCTACTGCAGTACCTTGATAACCATTCAAGTTTTTGCTATTTAAACATATCTTTTTTCATTTGCAAATTGGTACATTTGAAGTTATAGTTCACTGGATATACTTTTAACTAAATACCTAACCAAGTTTTCTCTTTGTTATGTTGCAGGGAAAATGGTTGTCTAAAAATTAGCAACAATAAATTTAACACTTGCATACTTTTGGTAAAACACTTTTTGCTTCATACCTATGTAAGTTTTCTGATTGTTGCAGGGTAACTCTGGACGACTGGTGCCTGCAGGGATGTGTATTCGTACCGGTTGTAACAACCGAGCCATTGACAACATCGGCTGGGACAGCGAATACTGTAGTAACGAGTGTGTCGTCTCACATTGCAGGTATCAGATAAGGGCTAATGAGATTGCTGCATGTTCAGGCTTCACAAGACAAGTCTGAATATGAATGATACGAGTCGCGTTCTGAGAAAACTGGGCATAATGCATGTGCGTAAAGTGTCGTCCCAGATTAGCCTTAATTGGATTTTTTCTAAGAAGAGACTTCATTTAAACGAAAAATGTCACAGCGGAAAGTGTCGTCCCTGATTAGCATGTTAGAACTGCACAGGCTAATCTGGGACGACACTTTAGGCACATGCATTATGCCCAGTTTTCTCAGAACGCATCACATATATGTATTTTATTTTTAAATAACTGTGCACAAATGTAAACCATCATAAGACTACGTGTTGCGTGTATTACCCATCTCCATACCTCAAAGGTCAAAGTCTAATTAAGAGATCATGGTCAAATCTGGCCATAAAACAGCTTAACAATTCCTGTCTGGGCCATTAATTGATGGATTTTACAATAACTTTGCTCAAAGATTAAAGTATGGAAGGTCAAGATCAAAATAAGGCCGATGATCAAATTTGACCAAAAACAGCTCTTCATTCATCGTGCAATTATAATGATTAACCACTAATGACCAAATTGAGGAGAGAGGAGACAGATAGTTGAGTGTAACAAATGTCCCAATGTTAAAGGTTAAGGTTACACCTAAAGGTCTATGGTAAAATTTAGCCATAAAAAAGCATTTAAGACTGTAACTTTTTCATACATACTTCAATTTTACAATAACTTACCTCCAATGACCACCAAGCGGTGATGGCATGTTGCATGAATCACCCCATCACCATTACTTGGAAGTCAAAATCACACTATGAGTACAGAAGGCAATTTTTATGCCCCGGATCGAATGATCAGGGGGTATATTGTTTTTGGCCTGTCTGTCTGTCTGTCATTGTATGTGTCTGACACAAACTTTAACCTTGCTTAAACTTTTGCAATAACTTTGCAATATTGAAGATAGCAACTTGATATTTGGCATGCATGTGTATCTCATGGAGCTGCACATTTTGAGTGGTGAAAGGTCAAGGTCATCCTTCAAGGTCAAAGGTCAAATATATGGCTTCAAAGCGGCGCAGTAGGGGGCATTGTGTTTCTGACAAACACATCTCTTGTTTGTGGATAAAACAGATTGTTATTGACATTTGTGGAGTTTTTGAGACAAAGGTGGAATGCCTGGGCATGTCGTTTGTCTTGTTGAACAACTTGAAGGACTATCATTGATAACCTGCTGTTTTATCCATAAAAAATTGACTTCAAATTATTTGTACAATTGATGTTAATTGTACACAGTATGAAACAGATTTTGGCTGTTTTGTATTGACTGGTTTGTTATTGTCTCCTACCGGTGAAACCGGAGGGGACCTATGGTTTGCGCTCTGTCTGTCAGTCAGTCTGTTCATCACACTTTTCTGGATCCTGAGATAATTTTAAAAGTTCTTCATATTTTTTCATGAAACTTGAACATGGATAGATGGCAATATGGAGATTATGCAAGTCATTTCATTTTGTTCCTATGTCAAGACTTCTGGTTGCTATGGCAACAAATATATAAAAAAAAAAAATTACTGACAATGGTGGAGTTTCACCGGTAAGGGACAATATTGAGTGGCAATCTCTTGTATTTATAATGACCTGTGCAGTGAATGTTAGCATTTTTGCTTGCAGGGACGTGTTCTCATTGTGGGTGTCCAACAGACAGATGGCTCCCAACTCATTCCCAGTCAAGTGAGTCTCTCTGTGCAGCCGGGCCCAGTGTTTGTAAGGGTCTGGAGTGAATGTCTACGAGAGTTGTTGGGTTTAACGGTTTGTGGTCTAAAAAGGGATGGAGTCAGTTCAGCACTCGTGCATGGCGGTGTGTAACCATGATGCCAAAGTGGTGTGTAGCCGTGATGTTATGGTGGAGTGTATCCATGGTTCCATGGTGGTGTGTGACCATGATGCAGACACTGCCCTCTGCTTGGCTGATGCTGGCTTCTTATTTATTTTTGTTTGCAAACTTCTATTATGTATTATACTGAAACAATATGTTGTATTTTTATTAGTAAACTATAGTTGAAGGTATTTATTAAAAAAATGACACATGTATGTAACAGCAAAAAAGTATTTAACACAGATTGTGTGAGCTGTTTCTTTCATGCTTTGATTATGTTGCTAGAAGTATTGATATAATTGGATGGAAACAATGGCCAAAAACTTTCAATCCCTGGTGTTAGCTTAAGATATAACAAGCCTCGTTGTGGGAAAAGTGGATGTTATGCCTGTGCATTAGTGTGAAGTCCGCTCAAGCAAATTTGGGACGACACATTACGGCTTAAAAGAATTTTGGTTAAGAAGACACTTTCTGTAAATAAAAATTCCATACAGACAGAATGTGTGGTTGCTGATTAGCCTGTGCCGATTGCACAGGCTGATCTGGGATGACACTTGACACACAAGCATTAAGCCCAGTTTTCCCAAAAACAAAGCAATAATATTCATCAGTTCAAATGATTGTTACACAAGTGCTTTGGTTTCTATTATTCAAAAGAATACAATTTTCATTATTGTAGTAATTGGAGCATGTTTGTAGTATACAGGTAGTTTCATACGATAGTCTAAAATATTTTTATTTCTTGGCAATTTGTTGTAGACTAAATTGAGTCTTTCTAGTGAATGATGACTGCTTTATTGTTTTTAATTATGCCTCCTGTAGGGTGGCATATAGCAGTTGAACTGTCCGCCAGTATGTCAGTATGTGTTTATGTCAGTCTGTCCGTCCGTCAGAAAAAAAACACTTCAACGTTGGCCATAACTTTTGCATTATTGAAGATAGAAACTTGATATTTGGCATGCATGTGTATCTCATGAAGCTGCACATTTTGAGTGGTGGAAGTTCAAGGTCATCCTTCAAGGTCAAAGGTAAAAAAAATAAAATCAAAGCGGCGTTCTCATGAAGCTGCACATTTTAAGTGGTGGAAGTTCAAGGTCATCCTTCAAGGTCAAAGGTAAAAAAATAATAAAAAATTTCAAAGCGGCGCAATAGGGAGCATTGTGTTTCTGACGAACACATCTCTTGTTTGTTTTGTTTCAATTTATGATATTGTTAATTTTCTTTATTTCATTGGTTGTTAGCATAGTAAGTGTATTGTATTGATTTGGGACCAAACCCTTACAGAATTGTACATACCTATTGAAGCTTGTCAGTTGTTATTTATGTGTGTTAATTAAGTGGTTTTTGTTATAAATTCAGCATGTACATGTATCTAAATGCAAATCTTTAGTTTGAGTTGTTACTTTATACAAAGCAGTGTACAGTAACAAAACAAGTTTTGGCAAAATTGAAAGCATAGTTAAGCTTTTCAATATTGTGAAATAATATTAGCAATTTTGTGTTAAAACGGCTGATCATTCATGAGTTTCTTGCAAAGGTTCATCTTGCTTACGAGTAAATCAAGTAATGATAAATCATGTATTATATAGACATATATCAAAAAACATTTGATGCAAGAGTGATTACAACGTATTGTACAATTTTAAGTAAAGAATATCAGTGTATGATTTAAATTATGTGAAGGTGTACATTTTGTAAATAATTGTTTGACATCTTTGCTTTTAAGAATTGAATTTATATGTATGTATATTTACCGATCTAATTCATGAGCACTCTACATTAATTTAAGAATAATACATATTTTGGACATTTCAAGTGATTGAAAGAAAGAGCTTTTTCCATAGCTCACCATGAAATGCTTAAAGATGCAGAATCTTTACCGTTTTCTGTTGATATCTGTGGTTTCAAAAACCTACTTGCAATATAAAAGTTATTATAAAAAAACAGGTAAAAAATACTTGGTGGCTTTTCACTTTGAATCACCTGCTTTGACAATTATCTCCAGAAATATTTCTTTAAATGGGCATGACTAAACAGCAGAATGTCAACAAACAAACCTGTAGATGGACCAGACTTAAAGGCTATAAACACTCAAGTTTTAATGTCTACATTAATTATCAAAAGTCCATGTGTTAGGTTTTAGAAAAGTATGCGCATATTTGCAAAAAAAGCCATTATTTCAAAGATTCAGCATCTTTATGTTTTCTCTACCTGAAAAAAAAATGTTTTGAACTTATTTGTTTCTAATAAAAATTGTAAATTTATGGCTATGTGAAGTGTAAGTATATGTTTATTTATAGATGATTGAAGATTAAATGTTATGTATTGAAAAATGACATGTATTAACTCTATATTTCGCTATTGCGTGTCTTATTTAAATTTTGAAACGCAGGCTGTCAGTTGTGTTCTTTTCATTTATCTAAAATCACAAACATAACCGTGTTTGGAAATCACAAAGGATTTCCATATTGTAATTTTTGGAACTGAAAAAAGCTTGATCTATATTTGTGTGTGTTTAATCTTGTAGAGTCCTGTAACTCACTGTTTTATTAAGTGCATGAATAACACAAATAATTCTGATTAACTTTTGTATTTGTTTTATTCCTTTGTCTATAGCTCACCTTAGCACAAAGTGCTAATGCTAGAGCTATTGTGGTCACCCTATGTGCAACGTCACGAGTAGTACCTGGTAAACTTTTAGCTCGTTAACACTCTAGAAGCCACCTTTTTCATCCAATGAATCAACTTTGGTCAAAATGTTTATGATAAATATTCATGCCAAGTTCCAATCTTGGTCATTCACATTGGAAACTTAGGTCTTCATACCAAATTTCAGAAAAACCTTGTTCAAATCTAGAGGACTTATAACTCAACCTTGATGAAGCTTGGTCAGAATGTTTTATCTTGACAATATCTGAGGCATGTTGAAATAAGGGTCTAGTGTGGTCAATATCTAGGTTATCATCTATGTCATGTTGAAATAAGGGTCTAGTGTGGTCAATATCTAGGTTATCATCTATGTCATGTTGAAATAAGGGTCTAGTGTGGTCAATATCTAGGTTATCATCTATGTCATGTTGAAATAAAGGTCTAGTGTGGTCAATATCTAGGTTATCATCTATGTCATGTTGAAATAAAGGTCTAGTGTGGTCAATATCTAGGTTATCATCTATGGCATGTTGAAATAAGGGTCTAGTGTGGTCAATATCTAGGTTATCATCTATGTCATGTTGAAATAAAGGTCTAGTGTGGTCAATATCTAGGTTATCATCTATGTCATGTTGAAATAAAGGTCTAGTGTGGTCAATATCTAGGTTATCATCTATGGCATGTTGAAATAAGGGTCTTGTGGGTCAATATCTAAGTTATCATCTATGGCATGTTGAAATAATTAAGGGTCTAGTGTGGTCAATATCTAGGTTATCATCTATGGTATGTTTAAATAAGGGTCTTGTGGGGTCAATATCTAGGTTATCATCTATGGCATGTTTAAATAAGGGTCTTGTGGGGTCAATATCTAGGTTATCATCTATGTCATGTTGAAATAAGGGTCTAGTGTGGTCAATATCTAGGTTATCATCTATGGCATGTTGAAATAAGGGTCTTGTGGGTCAATATCTAGGTTATCATCTATGGCATGTTGAAATAAGGGTCTTGTGTGGTCAATATCAAGGTTATCATCTATGGCATGTTGAAATAAGGGTCTTGTGGGTCAATATCTAGGTTATCATCTATGGCATGTTTAAATAGGGGTCATGTGGGTCAATATCTAGGTTATCATCTATGGCATGTTGAAATAAGGGTCATGTGGGTCAATATCTAGGTTATCATCTATGGCATGTTGAAATAAGGGTCATGTGGGTCAATATCTAGGTTATCATCTATGGCATGTTGAAATAAGGGTCATGTGGGTCAATATCTAGGTTATCATCTATGGCATGTTTAAATAAGGGTCATGTGTGTCAATATCTAGGTTATAATCTATGGCATGTTAAAATAAGGGTCATGTGGGTCAATATCTAGTTTATCATCTATGGCATGTTGAAATAAGGGTCATCGTGGGTCAATATCTAGGTTATAATCTATGGCATGTTGAAATAAGGGTCATCGTGGGTCAATATCTAGGTTATAATCTATGGCATGTTGAAATAAGGGTCATCGTGGGTCAATATCTAGGTTATAATCTATGGCATGTTGAAATAAGGGTCATGTGGGTCAATATCTAGTTTATCATCTATGGCATGTTTAAATAAGGGTCATGTGTGTCAATATCTAGGTTATAATCTATGGCATGTTAAAATAAGGGTCATGTGGGTCAATATCTAGTTTATCATCTCTGGCATGTTGATATAAGGGTCATCGTGGGTCAATATCAAGGTCATCAAGTCAAGACCTTCACATATGGCGTCCCTTGAACTCTGACGAGCTCTTAATGGCCCTCTTTTTCTTAAAGAATGGCATGAACTGCTAATATTTTGTGAATATGTTTTTTTTTATCATTGCAATTATTTATCAAGATGTTTAATTCATGATGCATGTACAGATTTTTTTTGTTAAAAAGTGACAGAATAAAAATCAATTTAATGCTAATGCCAAAATGTATTTTTGCAAAGATGTTGAACACGCACAAGATTATATTATTACTATTATTAGTTTTTGTGTGATCAAACATTGTCTGGCTTTGTATGTTATTAACATAAATAATTCGACCACACTAAAGACTATAGTTTTGGTTCAATCAAACTGAAAAGGTTTATCCTGCTTACATCAAGGCCACAATTAGAGCTGTCAAGTGGCGATAAAAAATCAGGTCAGCTTGTCTATAAACTTAGAAGCCATATTTATTATTACGACCTTCTGCGTTTATCAGAAAGTTTGTCTTTACAAAACCAGGTTCATATTTGGGTACAAAATCAAGCTATAAACCAGACCAAGCCTTCAACTATTTGTGTACCTTAAACTCAAGCCAGCTCTTCGGGGCCATCATGGCCCTCTGTCCCTTTGAATTAACTGCTCATATTTTGGTAAAGTATTTGTTGTCATGACAGTGAATTGTTTATGTATAATCAATAATAATTATTTATGATGAAAAATAAAGCTTCAGAAAAGATCGAGTTGTTGTTCATTTGTAAATTGCCTATCAATTTTAAGATAAAAGATTATACCGGGGTACATCCCTTTTCAGATTATACCGGGGTACATCCCCAGTAATTACCAGTAAAACACAAAAGGTCACTGAGAACATTTATTTGTAATTATTTACATGATCAACCATGATGGAAAAATAATTTACAACATTTTGATGCAGAGAAATATCTTATAAAGTAAAATTTAAAAATGTCATATACATGAATAATTATTCAATACAATAAACCTGCAATGCTAGTTTTTGAATTACTAATTTAAGTGAAAAACAACACAATACGTATACAATATACTTCTGACATTATTTCAGTAAATAAAAAAAATAAAAATATTTATGTAGATTTGCACATCTTATCGTATGTGCATAATATTAAAAAAAACACTACAAATACAACTGTACTTTAATTATAAATTATAGAGTCTAATCCCTTATGGAAATCTAAGGTACACAAGATATGATTTCTTTCAGTAAAAAATGTATGAAATTCATCTAGTTTCCAAGAGGCCAAACATAATTGAGATGCAGGTAAATATATGATGCAAGAGTGCTACAAATATGTCCTTGATTAGTCAATACACTTGCAGTATTTGATCTGTTAATTAGCTAAAGAAGACAAGAAATGATCACATCAATGAAAATTGCAGACACTACTCCAAATGTTCACCAACATAGCTGCACTAGTCTTTGAAAGAACTATATAGCAAGCACACAATAGTGAGCATCCAATGTGTACAAAGTCCCACTAACAGCCTGTTAACATCTACATGGCATGATGCAAAGGTGTGACTTTTACCCCTTATTTAGCATATCTATCAAAGGTCAAACATATTAAGTGAGGCAGTCAAAAGGATGAAATCTGCTGAGAATTCCTCCAATGCCTATTCAGAGATCCTTTCAGGACAATAATGCTTGTCTGATGCATTCAATGTCCCATAAGAGGCAGAGTCAACATGAAGGCTACAGAGCCTTTCCATGGTCCCAACATCCCACAAGAATGTTCAATGCATATGATGCATGTAAACACCTACTAGAAGATATTTTGCATTCTTGTTCTACGCCCGTTTTATGTCAATCCGTCCTCCACTACTAGAAAGCGTATCTAGTGCGTATGTCCTCCAGTTTTTTCGAGACCTCTGCAGGCGTGCGGTCCAGCTCCTCGGCCACACTCTTCTGTTTGGCCACGTCCATCGAGTTGAACATCTCACAGAGGTCACCATCCACCACGTTCTGACAACAGAAACATACCATGTACACAGTGTGATAAAACTCCTTCTGGGAAAACTGGGCTTAAAGCATGAGCACATTTAAATAGGCAGGCTAATCTGACAGGACAATTAGCTCTTTAATAATGATTAATTTAAAGAAAGTCTCTTCTTAGCAAACATGGAATATAGACGGAGTGTCTTCTGAGATTAGACTGCATCAGCAGTTTATCAACCAGTTGAAAACAAGAGACTTGACAAGTTCAAATATTTCCTTACTAATTGACTTTAATCAGAATAAATAGCAATCACTGGAATAGGAAAATTATTTGGCTCTGGGAAAACAGGGTTCAATGGCATTTTATGCATGTGCAAAAAGTGTCGTCCCAGATAAGATATTGCACAGGATAATCAGAGAAAACCACTTTTGCTTTTATGGTATGGTTAGTTTAAAGGAAGTCTATTTGTTGCAAACATCTAGTATACACTGTAACTGTCATCAGGGACAGCTTTATTACAGCGCGGCTGACATATAATCTGGAACTTCAATTGACACTCTTACACACAGCCAAGTTCTCACCTTGACTGGGAAGTAGTAGGATCTGTAGGAGAGATGTTCCCTGCCCCCAAGAGGTGGGTGCTCCTGTCTCATGTACATCTCCAAGTGCTGGAAGACGTCCTGGTCCTTAAATGGACAGCATTAACCATTTACCAGATACGCACTTTAACGCGTTTGTAGACGCTTAGAAAATTACTTCAAATTAAAAAAATTCTTAATAGGTTGAAGTATTAAAGGCGTCATTACTTACCCAAAGATACTGATGAGCAGCAAACAGCACGTAACCTGAACAGACTCACAGGCTGTTCTGGTTTTATGCTATTTTCAAATACCCAGGTAACCATTTTCACTATGTTTCTTAGCGAAACAGGGTCAAGACATCCATGAAGACCTGAAGATTGATTGCTATACTGTGAGCTAGCAGGGCTTCCTTGAATCTAAATGGCAGGCAATTGGGTTCAGATTGTACAGTGACAATGTTTTGCAATTTGGTTCACCGAAACCAAAGCACTGAATCAACAAAGTTCCAGAGGACATTCAAAGTAAAAACAAAATGAGGGTCCAAATATGCGTGAATGACCATATGAATCAAACATATTTTTAAGAATCAGTCAGCTCGTAGTTCTCCATATTGAGGCTCTGAATCAGCCCCATCAAGGGAGATCACCAGCCCAGGTCAGAGTTACTTACCCTTAGAACCAGCGAAAATCTCCACACACAGGGGCAGGCAACTCCTTCCAAGCCCTGAGTAGGCTACCAGTTACTTCCCTTGATATGTCAGCGAATTGATTGACTTTGTCATCATTTCAATCAGTTAATGAGCTTAAAAATATTCAAGAACTAATACCAACTGCAATCACTGTGGTTATTACTTTGGAAATCGAGATCAACTCCAAATTTATACTATACAGCGGATACATATACTATTTTTGTGGCGTGACTTAACCATAAAAAGTAAAGCATCTTAATTTACGTTCCAACAAGCTTCCACTAGAAATTCTTGTATATTGCGACGCCATGCGCACAGGACATTCATCGCAAAACTTCCTTAATTGAGCACCGATAAGGGAAAACTGGTTTTAATGCTTGTGCATACTGTGTGGTCCCTGATTAGAATGTGCACTATGGAAATTCATATGAATGTCAGCCTGAAATAAATGCAGATCTTATCTACCTTTGCTCAAATAAAACAAGATTAAGACTATTAATAATTAAATGGTCCTCACTGATTGATCCTTTTGAAATTGAAAACATTTAAGTGATAATATTTGTGTTAAAGTTTGATGCTCCCTTTAAAAACACTAATTGCTTGGAACAAAAATAAGATGTTTTAGAGAAAAGATATTTGAACTTCTCAGAAAAAAATAACAATTTCTATGATCACAGATCAGCTGCAAGTGTTCTACATCAGCCCCATCAGGGGAGATCACCAGCCCAGGTCAGAGTTACTTCCCCTGAGATCCATAGAAAACTTACAGGTTACAGTATACTAAATACTTTTAGTTATACCCTCTAAAAATGGAACGTTATTTATTTGAAGACACAATTCTCTGTATGGGCTCTGCAATTACTTAATTTTTAGCGAGGCTGTTTTCGGAGAAAACCCGAGCTTTTGTCATAGCCGGCTCGTCGTCCGCCGTAGGCGTCGTGCTAAAACCTTAACATTGGCCATAACTTTTTAAATATTGAAGATAGCACCTTGATATTTGGCATGCATGTGTATCTCATGGTAAAATTTCAAGGTGAACATCATCCTTCAAGGTCTAGGGTCGAAAAAACAAAGTCAAGGGAAGTAATAAGCTTTAAATAGACATTGTTATCTGACCTGCCCACGTATATATTTTTGTTAAATAAATCAAAGCGGCGCAGTTGGCGGCATTGTGTTTCTGACAAACACATTGTGGTAAAAGGTCAAGGTCATCCTTTACGGTCTAGAGACCAAAAAATACAAATTTAAGGGAAATAATAAGCTTTAGAAAGGGAGATAATTATTCAATATTGAACATAGCCACTTTATATATTTGGCATGCATGTGTATCTCATGGAGCTGCACATTTCGAGTGGTCAATCACAGTCACGGTAGTGGCTTTTAATTATTTGCTACTAAAAATAGAGATTTGTTAGAGACAATTATTTTCAAGGGAAGTAATTTATATAATTATAAATCTCATATTATATATTTTCTTACCAAGAATTGAAGTTCTTTTCACAATTACTGTACAGATTTATTATTTTGATTATTTATAACTCAAATGATTGATTTTATTTTTTTTGTAAAGAAAAAAAACCACAGGCCTTGGTTGTCAGTGATGTCTGACATGGTCATAATTGACCCCCCCCCCCCCCCCCCCCCCGCCCGGTTGAATTGGACAAAATTCAAGGGAAGTAATAAGCTTTAAAGGGAGATGATTTCTATACCTGCCAAATGATAAATAGCAATTTTATTTCAAAGCGGCGCAGTAGGGGAGGGGGGGGGGCATTGTGTTTCTGACGAACACATCTCTTGATATAATTATCATTTCTTACCTGTTCTAATTTGTAAATGCTAGTTTTCATTAAATACCAGTGGATTTATGTCCAAAAAAATACATTATGAACTCTGGCTATGATCTCTTTGATAAACCACAGGCCTTGGTTGTCAGTGATGTCTCACTTGGTTATTTTTGACTGTCCACAGACCCCCCTCCCCGGTTGGATTGAACAAAATCCAAGGGAAGTAATAAAGATTTAAAGGGAGATGATGTCTATACCTGCCAAATGATAAATAAATTTTTTATTTCAAAGTGGCGCTGTAGGGGCATGATGTTTCTGACTAAACACATCTCTTGTTGGGTCACTAGGTCAAAGGTCAAGGTCACTGTGACCTCTAAAAAAAAATTCTGACAAGCTTTCGCAGCCGAGCGTGGCACCCGTTATGAGGTGCTCTTGTTTAATATTTCTGTGTGAATTTGGTAGGGAAAATAGTGTTGTATACTACAAATTCAGTGTTTTGCTTATAGGTTGGAGACTACATGAGACTTTGACAGTTGGCGGGAAGCCATCATCAACTGGATCGGTAAAAATGGCCTTAAAACAGTGACCGTTGATTCGCGTCGAGTTCTTTCTTACATATCTCATGACCTTTTTATGCCCCCGGATCAAAAGATCGGGATATATTGTTTTTGGCCTGTCTGTTTGTCTGCCTGTCTGTCATTCATTCATTGTGTATGTCCCAAAACTTTAACCAAAACTTTAACCTTCATTAAAGCTTGGTCATAACTTTTTGAATATTGAAGATAGCAACTTGATATTTGGCATGCATGTGTATCTCATGAAGTTTTTGAGTGGTGAACGGTCAAAGTCATCCTTCAAAATAAAGAAGTGAAATTCCAGCTGCTGGAGCAGTATTGAATTCTTATTAAATACAATTAGTTGGTCCTTTATTTAAGGCAAGTGACCGATTGCCAAAACAGTACAAAACAGCACAATATAAACCAACATAAACACATATAAGAATAAAGCTGGGGTCACCGCCTTGGAACGGTCAATGCAAAGCATTGGGGGTTTAAACCGGTTTTAAAGCGCTCAACCTCACACTTGGCCCAGCAATATTCATGATACATTTAAATGTAAATAAAATTTAACCTCACAGTATTGTAACTCAAAGTAAACAATAACACAAAGGAATTTAAACGTATTCAATTTAATTACTATTTAATTACTCAATGGTAGAAAAGATACCAGAGCAAGAGAGTTACAACTTGTTTAGGAACGATGAAATGAAACTTCGAACAAGTGTCAACTACATTCCTTCTTTATAGAAAAAGATTTAAGAATATAGATCAAGCGTCATGAAGTTAATATTTCAGATCATCATCGCGCAAATACAGAAAGAAGCATCAATAATGGGTGTAAAAGATCCATATTACATAGCTTGGTTGTTTATGTGACTGCTAAAACATAAATCAAACAAGAAACGCCATTCAGAGAGGAAACACAATTGAACTCGTTAAACTCAATGACCTATGAATGTAGATTACAATAGTGAAAGTATGAAGCGATGACGTCACAAAAATCTATGTAGGAGGGAAAAGAGAAATAATATCGTATGACGTAATTGACAAGGGAAGACACAATGACGTGAACAAAATCCAGGGGCAGTGCTGGAACATAAAATAAAAATATTAAAGGGGCGGTACAGTAAAATTGAATTACTAATAAAACCATCTTAGGTAATTAAATATTTAAGAATCAAACGTTTAAAATGGTAATTCCATTAATGATTCCAAATTTTAAGAGAAGAAAGATATAGTGAATCGAAAACCAACAAGCACGTGTTTTTAAGAACGTTAACATTATATCCTTTTAATAAAAATTAGTTTATTAAATTGAAAAGTTTAATATAAACATTTTCTTTAAGATATTTTAATTTGCGAACACGCTTCAAAACATCTCCATAAAATGATGGGTGGGAAATTCCATTAGTTTAATGCCATTTTAAAGAAACATTATATTAAGGAATTAAATCACCATACTTTGAGTGAAATTTAGCGAATTTACTTCTAAGGTTATGATACAAAAAACCTTGTGTTAGCAATTTCTTCGTTTATAAACGATTACGATCATTAAAATCTTTAATACATTAACATGCTCTGGCATAACGTACCAACTGCGAAATGTAAATACCATAGGACGGACCTTTAGGGATGTTGCCATCTAGGAACGGAAAATACACAATTTTAAAGTTAAAGTCGTCCCGTTTGTCGTATGAACTAGTTTTATTCAAATTATTATTAATAGTAAGATGTTAGTCTGAATACGCAGCGTCTGTATTGGAGCGACACGATCTTTTTAAGACTAGTTCGTTCGGGTAGAGTTTGTGAATATATTGTTCCAAGAATGGGTTATCTAAATTAAGTATGTCAACAATGTACCTACTAGTAAGGTTAAAACATTGAATTAAATCTAGTTGCTTAGTTTTAGATAATTCTAACATAAAATCGCTTTCATAACTTGTTTAAATATTTTCCCTTTTAATTAAACGAACAAGTTATCCAGAAGAAAAGTAAGTGCTGCACAAAAGTCAAGACAAGTCCAAATGATGTAATTATCTAATTATTAGATAATTACATCATTTGGACTTGTCTTGACTTTTGTGCATTAAATATTAAATATCTGATTATTAAAAAAAAAGCTGTTTTAGTGTTTAAAGCTAGATATGAACACTTCTCGCTAACAAAGTTTTTTCAATCAAAGAAACAAGTTTGGATTTTATTAAAGCATGAGGAAGCGTTGCATATAGTGTAGAACAATCATAATTGCTTACATGTGACACCTTATATTTTTTCTTTTCAATTTTATCTATCACTTCTAAGAAGTTTTGTATTGACCAAAATAGGTTAATATTACTATTTTCATTAACTTTATTACACTATTTAGCTATATGATATCTAATAGCACTCAATGCGGATGTAAGATACACTGATAATTGTTTGGTGGTACAAGACACTGAATTAGCGATAAAGCGACTTTTATATGGCGTTTTATGTAATTTAGGTATCCAGTAAAGTGATGGCAATTTCTTGTCAGTAGTATTAACTATAACATTTAACTATTACATTTATTTTTTTTGCATTCGGCAATATGGTCGGTAATAATTTCATTAGGTTGCTTATTGTAATCACAATATGAAGTAGTTTGTGAAAGTTCTTATGAAATTGGTTGAACATAAAACACTTGTCATATTATTAAAACATTAATACGCAGCCTTATCTGCAGGAATTATGACGAAATTAGATTTTAAGTCTTCAAGCAATTAACAGAGATTGTGTTTATTAAATTTAGGTGAATGTGGTAGGGCCAAAGGATTTGTATAATAAAAATGTATTTTATTCAAGGCCATACTTAATACTTTTGTTTTCCATTCATTGAGTGCAGTAATTTCAGCATTTTCCTTTCTGCACCATTTAGTGCAATAATTCTGTAAAGATGTTTCGATTTTATTCATGCAGTCATCAAAATCAACAGGAATAGGCAGTCTATACTTAGGGTCTCTGCGTAGTTAATTTCTTAAGTTTTTATTTTTAATGAAATTCAGGTCCCCAGTAATAACATGTCCAACTGGACCATATATATATTTTGAACTAGAACAGTCACATGATGTAGGACAATTTCTTATTACATTAATATCTGTGGAAATAGAATTATAATCAAAAGTAAAAAAAAATACAATCCAAGGAGAGTAATAAGCTTTAAAATGGAGATAATTTGTAAACCTGCCAAATGCTATATTGACATTTTATTTCAAAGCGGCGCAATATGGGGCATTCTGTTTCTGACAAACACATATTTGTTTTCTTTTTTATTCTTTAAATCAATTCGGCTTGTAATTCTCCCTAAGAAAAGGTATGGTTATGCGGGTGTCTACGAGCAAAACTTTGACTTTATTTTTGTTAAAGGGGCCATTTCACAGATTTTGGCAAGTTTTGAAGTTTGTCATAAAATGCTTTATATTGATAAATGTAAACATTTGATCTAAAAAGCTCCAGTAAAAAATCAAGAATAAAATAAAAAAAAGAAAAAAGTAACCCTCAGCAGGGCTCGAACCAGTGGCCCCTGGAGTCGTAGAGTAAAAACCAATAAGGCCGCTCGGCCATCCTGCCAAGTATGCATGACAGACGTATTTCATACTTTTTATATGCAATCTTTGTAGTTTATAACGACAACAACAAATTATTCAATCATTTCGGGTTGTAACGCTTTATAATTTTCAGGTTTTTAAATCGTCAAAAGATGCATATAATTGCTTGAGCATGGTAAATGTTCAGTATTACTGTTTCTAGACAAATATCATAACTAAAACAAAAATTTGCGAATCTGAAACAACTTTTTTTAATTTTGTCAATTAACCAAAGCGTGAAAAGGCCCCTTTAAATAATATGGGTGTCCGAAATCCTTTAGTGTATTGTGACCTCCACTCACAGGGGCATGTTACTCCTTCCAAGCACTGAGTAGGCTACCAGTTATTTCCCCTGATATTTCAGCGAATGGATTGACTTTGCCATCATTGCATATAAATCCTTATAGATGTACATATATGTATACGAATAAAAATTGAAATGACCAACAGGACAGATTTTTACCAAGCAAGGCAGTTGTTTACTTATTTTTGACTCTTATGTGCATTCTATACATAGATGGTGACGTCACTACGTTATTGTCAACTCTATACTAAGACGCATCACATTCCTCTGGTTTGGGGAATCATGCTTCCGCCAAAGTAGTTCTGCGTAGGAATTAAAATGTTAATAATGAAATAAAAAAATAATTTTACTTTGCGTTTGAAACATAATGTTGTTCAAAGAAATGTTGTTTAATTATGTTTAAATGTGATTTTGAATGTCTATTAAGACTGATAGCTACTATCAGAAGCACGATTACCTGACATACTTTCGTTTTAACTTTTCACTCGTAAAAGAAGTGCAACCCACAATTCCTTTTCGTTAGTACACAGGTCAGTAAGACCGGCGTGTCCACAATGCTCTTATGTGAACTTTTAAGCACATTTAATTTCTGAACAAGTTAAATATTTGACACAAAAAAAAATGAATATTTTCGTATATTTAACATTTTTTTCGCCGAGTTTTAATGCCAACTTTTCCTATAATGTAAGAGAAAAACTTTATGATGCTATGCACATACAACCCAATGAGACCAGGTTTTTAGATTCTGTTATCTGTGAGACCCCACTGAGCAACCCTCTGTCATAGTCCATATAAACGTACTCCCAGAGCCTTTGATGATTTTTGCCATGGTGGTTCTGGGAGTATTAAGAAAATAATTAAGATACGGATTTTGGCAAAACATAATTGGTTTGGTTGTTGCTGCGGGCTTATGTACTATCGTGTTCAAGTTTGAGGGGAAACTTGACCAAGAGCTATTGGCAGAGAAGGAGGAAGAGTGGACTGGTGAGGACACCGGCAATCTAGTCTTCTTTCGTCCGCGTACGGAAGATGGGGACAAGGAAAGCAGCAGTTTCCTGCTGATTTTTCAGAGCGAAAGGCAAATATGGCAAAGAACTAGTCTTTTTGGACGCAACGTATCGTACCACTTGATACGCTTTACCCTTATTTTTTCTCTGTGTGTACACTCACAGCGGGTACTACATCGTTGCAACAATGTTAGTCGAGAATGAAAATGCCGTATCCTTAGCCGAAGCCTTAGACAGATTGAAGGAGGCCAACAGAGGTTTTAGCCCATCTGAATTCATGATAGACGCTTCCGAGGTCGAACAGCATGCAATAAAAATGACTTTCCCAGGTATTATAGGATAAATGTGAAATTGTCACTGTTTAATTTGTAATAACTGCATAATATTATATATTGCTGAGTACTTTACATGAGCTATCCTCCTTCTTTCTAAAAAGGCTTTTATTAAAATATGCACATGCCTCCACTTTCAATAAAGGCTGGCATACTAGAACTAAACGCCCAGCGTTCCTTTTTTACTTTTGATATGGTTACCTATTAGGACAGTCGATATTCCTTACTTGAAATTATTTCATCATCTGCGTATTACATAATTTAAATCATAAATCGATCATCAAATTGTGTAACCATAACATAAGCCTAACATATCTTTTTTATTCTTAAGTGGAGGATGAAAACAATTATTATGGGAAAATAAAATAAGTAACTTATATTATAAGATAAAAGTCCTCGTATTAAATACAGTTAAGGGCATGTGTAGTGTTTGCTTTATAAAATGCCTGCTCAATCATTTATGGATAACAAAAACGTTGGAAACGTTTTATGAAATGTATGCAATGATATGTCAATATGAATATTTTTATAGGATTGAGTCCTGTTTAATATAAAATGGAAAAGTGGCTCCTTTGGAAGCAAAAACTGCATCCAAGAATTATTATAGCAGACCCGGTTTGATTGGGTCTGTTCATGAGTGGTAATGGAAAATAATACACCACTCAAAACAGAAATATTAATCAACGCATCTTGCTTTTAGAAATTATTTCTTTATATTGATTTATTTTCAGACGCCAAAACTTTCATTTGTGACTTCCACAGAAAACAGGCTCGGGTCCGTTGGACAAACGCTACCAAAAATGGCGTAACTGATTACAAAGACACTGTCCTGTCTATGCTTAATGCAAGTAAAATGGTAACTGTAACTGGTTCTACAAAATTTGATTATTTCTTTATAAAGTAGTTGACCACTGTCCAGACGTCTCCGGTATCACAGAGGTGTCAGTCCATGTAAAAAGTAGTTTCCCCTATCCCTTTCTGTCAAATTGAAATAAAACGATTCAATATTAATAGACGTTCGTTCACGTGTACGTAACAAACGTTTCTTAGTTGCAAATTTGATGTGTGCAACAATATTTAGGTTCATATCCCGTTTATGCAAGTTTTCTTTACATGAAACACATGAGTTAATGCCATTGCATGGAAATTCTCATGTTTTGAGGTCTAGTGGATTGAAGGTTGAAGGACATAACGGAAAGTGAAATCTGGAATTCTCGTCCCAAATTGAAACAATACATAGAAGGGAAGTGGCTACCAAAGTACCAGGTCTATTTTATTTTCGGTTTTGTCGACATTTAAAATAGTTAAAAATTTGATATACTGGTATTATTCATAGGTCGAGATTAGGTTTAAGTATGTTTTATTAAAACAACTTAAATGCACATATGTTTTTTTTTCTCCATTTTTATACATAGACAAAGAACGAAAAAAAACTAACCATTCAATTTTTCTGAAACTTTGCAATATTAAAGAAAATTATAATTTAAACAAATTCATGAAATAAAGAATGGTGGTAGCGGGCCTACTTTTCGAGTGATCTGCTCCTAAAAGAGTTAGATTTTTGCTAAGGGATGTAGATAAGGCGTTGTTTGTCCGTCTGCCCGTCAGCTATATGGCGTGTAGTTTTTGAACCGTCAGTATGTCCGCATTTCATGTTAGGTCTTTACCTTTTGTCTTTTCATTCATGGAAATATACAATAACTCAATATATAAGGCCCCAAAGTCAGACTAAGACGTTCAAGATAGTGCAATAATGGGTGGGGTGTGTCCTGTCCTGTCCATGTCTTTTATGAATTTATTTTGATAGATCTAGGCATAAATGTTAAGCACGGTAAGATTGTGCCTTCGTAGCTCAGTGCATAAGGTTCCGGGTTCGATCCTGGGTCGAGGCACATATATGCCAGTCATGTTTCAGCTGAATGCTGACTGAAAAAAAAGGCTTAGCCCGGCACTTTACCATGTCGCGCCCTGGGTCCAATATTTCAATATATGAATAAATTGCCTTTTGTTGCATAATGTAAATGTTTTTTTCAGACTTGGGTGTGGGCATTTCGTGGAAACTGGTTGACCCTGGTGATAAACACAAACAGTGGCGTTGAGTCACAGAACAAAGTGTTCAAATACGAGTATCTTGTCGCACACAAGGAATCGACTGTAACAAGCCTTGTTCGAAAGGTCAGGTGACAAGTTCTGTAACATTGTATAACGTAATAGCCAAGTAGTTGATAAAGTGACATACATGTCTTTACATGTCTGCAGCTAATGGATAGTTCACAGAGATTTTATAAAAATGCTTATTTATAAATTAAGACCATATTTTGTTCTGGGATAGGGCAAATTTTACATGTTTGTCACTCATAATGCTCTAAAAATTCTTTTTTAATATATATATATATTCTTATTTGAACTATTTTGGGTATAATACGTCACGTGAGTAACTATATGGTTGTTAAGTTATACCATGTTTACATACCTGTTCAAAATACTTTTGCATATGTATCTTCAGTATTTTAAAAGCTATCAGCATTTTTATGATTTCGCAGTGACCGGAAAGTGCAAATATCGACCTAAGCTACCTTAAGACAGCATATTCTTCAAAGTCTAAACTTTGATGAAGGTGCATTGTAGCACCGTTAAACGTTTATACAGCAAAACGTAACTATTTGGACTTTTTGAAATACACCATATCGTCCACTGTTTTCTGATGGACCGAATTTACGGCAACAATAACTTGTCCCGCCACATAACTATAACGCCCATGTCTTTTAAGTTAACATAAATTTCGTTAAGTTTGACAATATTTGTGGTGTTGCTGTGCATATTAAACAAATATTTCTTAGTATTGCTTTGTTACTCTGTCTAGTTTCGGTAAGTTTAGCAAATAACAGGTATAAGCGTTTGTTCAAAAACATATTTTTCTTTTAATTAAATTATAAAACCTTTACTTTTAAGGTACCTCACAGCAAACATTACAATGTCTCGTGGATGGAGGAAAGCAGCTGAGCACTAGCCTGTCTCCCTTCAGCATTGACCGCTACAGCTGGTGCAGCATATGAAGGAGGTTGAGACTAAAACATTATCAATCACAGATGATTATATCACGCGTTTGGACGAGATATCCTTCATTGTCAGATCAGGTGCAAACCCGATTTGTCTCGGTACGGAAGCGACAATGCCATCATGTGAGTGCAGACCCTTCCGGAAGACCCATAGCCCTGTAAGCATTTTGGAGCAGTATTTCATCATTTTGATGACGTCTCTTTTTCTTGGCTGTGCGATATCTACACTGCAAACCCTATCTTCAACCTGGACGGTGATCTCTTCAACAAATCTGATAACACCCTTCCGTGTTTCCTAAATGAAGATAACTCCATGGAAGGACTAGGAGAGGTAAAACAAACTGATGATAAGCTACACTGCGAACCTCCATACTCACAGGAATAGAGGCAAGTAAAAAAAAGTTCGAGAACTGCTATGCCGAATTCACAATCTCAGTTTCCTGATCCAGTCAAAAGAATGTATTGAGGGTGTAAGGGAAACATTGAGTAGCGTAGTGGAACAGATGACAAAAGCATGTCCAAAGAGTGGTGGACTTTTGTTGGAGAAAACAGAAAGTAAGAGGACTGGTATGGCTCAACTTCCGAAGCGCAAAAGACGCAAACAAGGTGTCTCCAATGCACGTACGATCATTTAGAACAAATATTAGCTCTTTCATGCATATTTTAATATAATTAGTGTTACAGTCTCTTTAAAATTGCGGGCTTATTAAATGTCAGCATTCACTTCTCAAACACAAATGTATTTCTGTATTGAGCAAATATGTACTTCAGCAAAAGTTAAATTATTATATTATTCGATGCAGCAACTGAGTAAGTCCTGGGGTAGGTGCTCAGATCTCCATCATATATTGTACGTTTATATATATACAGTTTCCTCGATGAAACATGCATATTTCCAAATTCATTTCAGAAGCGCCGTGTGTCGATGATGAAAGTCCAAAGAAGAACCCGTCCGAATATGCAATGACAGGTATGCTCCGAAAGGTGAAATATAATCAAAGGCTAATTTTCACCTATCGAATGTTTTGAATAAAAGGCAGTAAAACATAACAAGATTAAAATTCAGAAGACACATACACCAGTTTCTTTAAATAAAGTAGGGAATGTGCCGAGGTATTCTGCTCTTTCTTTTTTTCTTTCATATAGTCTGCCGTTTTTGTTTTGACACGCTGAAATGGGTGACATGATGTCGTTGTTTAACAAGTTTGGAAAATGCGGCCAGGATCAAAAACACGCCTCAAAATGAACAGTGAATTGAAACTACACACTTTTCCGTTATTGATAATGCTTTCATTAATTTGTATCAGAGCCAGGAAAATGTGAAAGGGACAGAACAGGCAAGAAAGTGAAATGGGATGATAACTTTGAGAATGCAAATGAATTTTACTTTGATATCGAGAGTCAGAAAGGTACTTTCATTTAATGTCCTTCCATATTCCGTATCCATAACCTTTTTCGAACTTGTTTTAAAATCGAAAATCAATAAATTAGTTCAAATAAAAGTTAAATGTTTTGACACACGCCGATGCTTTATTTTTTAAGCAAGGAACGCGGTAAAAATGTATGGGCTTGGCCAGATGGCACTGATTACATGGCGCGGAAGGTCCATAAAGTAAACATTACATACAATGACATTCGATCGTAGAATATTGGAGAATGGCTGACAGATCAGGTAGTTTGGTTGCATCATTTAATTGTTGTGAAAAAGAGGCTTACCACATATTACGATCGGGCATGTTCATAGTCATGAAGGGAATGAGTCCCGTACTTCAAAAGGAAGTATTTTTTGTACACGCACAACTACCATAGTGGTTTTTCGTTTATGCTGTAAAGACTATATTGGTACCAGGGTTTTAATAACATTACAATGCAAGTACTGTATATGGTGTTTTTATCAATATTATAAAACATTGCTGACTACCCATCTTAAATGTCCTACAAACATTGTAGGTGATCATGGCATAGCAATTACTTTCCAGGTCATAGACGGTTATTGGGCCCATCTAACCCAATCTGCGATCGACAAGGGTCAAATAAAGATCAAGCATGAACTTTGTTCAACTATGACCAGCATCATGGATGATGCCCATATGCCGAAAAATAATAAGGTAAATGTATCTTTCATTATAGCGAACTAACATAAATAAAGTTAGTTAATTAGAAATACTGTGCAAAGAGATACGTAATTGTCACTTCGGATGAAATCAACATACAAAAAAGTTCGCTTTCTTGGTATAGTTTGTATATTTTATAATGCTCAGGGATTTTGCCAAAAATTCATGACTTACTTACAACAGATTTAAAGGGGCCTTTTCACAGATTTTGGCATATTTTGAAGTTTGTCATTAAATGCTATGTATTGATAAATGTAAACACTGGATCTTAAAATCTCCAGTAAAAAATCAAGAATAAAATTAAAAAAAGGAAAAAAAGTAGCCGGTACCAGGACTCGAACCAGTGACCCCCGGAGTCCTGGAATTAGTCTGAAGTAAAAACGAATTAGCCCTCTCGGCTATTCCGCCGGATATACGCAAGAGTATTTTATACCTCATATAAGCAATCAAATCGTCAAAAGATACATATAATGGCTATATTGGACTATGGTAAATGTTCAGTTATACTGTTTCCTCACAAATATCATAACTATAACGAAAATTTGCGAATCTGAAATAACTTTTTTCAATTTTGTCAATTTACCAAACCGTTAAAAGATCCCTTTAAATGTATTAATGCAGCTGTTCATTTTCGCAGTGTTTCCGGGGGCATACAGTTTTTGAACTGTCCGTCTGTCATTCCGCCAGTTTGTCCGTCTGAAAACTTTAGCATTGGTCATAATTTCCTTATTAGTCATACCTGGATATAATTGCCCTTGCGACAAGACGTTTTCAATGATACACACATTTATTACATTGAACCCAGGATGACATTGACTTTGAAGATACAATTTTCCAAAAACTCTAACACGGGCCATATCTTTCTAACAGGTTAATTGATTTACTTTATATTTTAACACAACACCCCTTGGGAAAAGACCTTTTCAATAAAAAATAAATATATGACATTGACTCTAGGATGACCTTTACTATGAAGATACACTTTCCCAAAAACTCTAACATTGGTCATATCTTTCTTACAGGTGAATGGATTTACTTTTAATTTTCATTTTTGGCACGACACCACCTTTCTTGAACGAACCATCTTTATATGGCTGATGCATATATTGATTTGAACTTGATTTCCGAATGAAATTGACCTTGAAAATCCAATTATCCAGTTTTCAGATAATGTTCATAATTAATTGTTCACTACCTTTTTAAAGCAAATAAATTGATTTTATTTTGGACACAACATCTCTCAGGCCTATACATGTTACATTTCTACTGACATACTTTTTTCAACTTTGATCAATAGCTACCTTCACATATGGTGCTAAATCCAAGGCCAAAGAACCCTTCGGAGGCATTGTAATCTAACAGTGACGGCTCTCGTTTTTACTTTTTTTATTTCTCAATTCACAGTACAGAGTTTATGAATACGACATGATTGTTGGAGCTTACATTCAAAGGGGTAACCTCTGGGATCTCCTGGTAGGTATGCTGGTATTATTCGAATCTAAATATCAATGCACATGGCAAAATTATGATGTAGGGAAAACGCTATTTTTAGTGTGTTGCAATTAATGTACAATAATGCATGCTTTGAGTTCAGATGAGTGCTGATATAATCCCGAGGATCGCTATACTGGAGTGATAACTTTTATACAGCATCCAAAACAACAAAGGAAACATGACAAAATATTCATAGAAAATTCATGGAAATAGCGTTGAACTGCATTCAGCGGAGCAAACTTTTTATTGACATCATTTGGTATTTATATGGCATTATAACGTTCAGGTCTCTTATTACGAGCCAACGTCTCAAAATTAACTCGTAGATTTAAACACAGGGGCCATTTCTGAAGACTGGCTAACAGGAACTTAAATTACAACCTGCTTATGGCAAGATTACCTGATTTCATTTTCATGATTAACTTTTGAACCAATAAACATACTACCTTCAAAGTTCATATGTAGATACACCTCAATGAGTTGTGCACGCCCACTCTCTTTCCAGTCAGTAGGTCAAATGTCAAATTCACTTTGTCAGTACTTCCTGATTTTTTGCCCGTACGTCCCGAATTTTATTTTAATAAATGGCTTTTGAACCAATAAACATACAACCTTCAAAGTTCATATGTAGATATGCCTCAATGAGTTTTAAACGATAGCTATCTTTCGGGTCATTAGGTCAAAGGTCAATGTCACTGTGATCTCTAAATAGAAAACTTTAACATTGGCTCCAGAATGGAATTGCTTCCACCTATAACTTCATATGTAGATGCACCTTGGTGATCTTTACATGACTTGTCAGACCCTCTTTCGGGTCCATAGATGAAAGGCCAAGTTCAATTTGATCTGTAATAGCAAACTTTATCATTGACTCTATAATAAAAGTGCTTCCATCTACAATCTTCAGAGTTCATACGTTGATGCTCTGCTATTAGTTTTACACGCCAAATCATTTTTCAGGTCAATAGGTTAAAGGTCAAGGTCACTTGGACCTCTAATGGGAAACTTAAAGTGATTCCATTTAAAATCTTCATACTTCATATATGTATATGCAATTCAATGAGTTCTACATATCGCACTACCTTTTTGGTCACTAGGTTAAGGTCACTGTGTTCTCTCATTAAAAAAACTTAACATTGACTCTTGATTACCGGTAAAGTGCTTCCACTAACAACCTTCAACCTTCATTTATAGATGAATCTCCGTGAATTTTGAGCACCAAACACTCTCAGATCTCAAGGTAAAGGCCACTGCGTCAGCTTCAACATTGTCTATGTTATGAAAGTGTTTCAACCTACAACCATCAAACTTAATGTGTAGCTGTACCTTAGTGAGTTCTATCGAGGATAGACAGTGTACATTTATTCCAATTGGAAATCACATAACTATTATATATCAACTTTTTAATTAAGGCATGTTGAGGAAGTATGAATCACTCTAAGTGATACCTCTAGTTTATTTTTACAGGTTATTGAGCCGAAAAAAAGTACTGTACTTTTATAACCCATTGGGAGAAACAGCCTTCCAACAAAGATACATGTTACAAAAATGGAAGTAAGTTGAATCATGTACTGAACATCATCAACTGATAAAATTAACTACATTGTACAAAAAGTTTTTTCCGGTTTTGTTCTCACGTGAAAATTTAACATGTTTGGGTTTTTCTATTTAAACGTACAAACATATTTGTCGTTTCATTGCATGTTTCCATTCTTTCTTCAGAAACTTTTTCGGCCGAACCTTGAACGACAACAAGAACTGGAGGCTGTAATTTCCAGTTCATTCAAAACAGACTGACGGTTTTAACTGTGGCATGTACAAAGTGATGGTATGATGATTAATCGCTGTAATCTAAGTTTCTTTAAAATTTGATAAAAGTTTGTTAATGTCAAACCTTATTTCAAATAGACGACACAATGTCGATTTCAGGATAACAAGGATCATACTAACAGTTTAAATCTGAGGTGTTTTTCGTAGGAGCTGTTTTTCGAAGGAAAATATGTGAAATTTAAATTTATACTACACATCAAAATTCCAGCAACTAGTACACAATATAAACCACGGTCTGAAAATCATAACCGGCCTTTCGCTTAAATGTGTTCCCATTATTCAAACACTAATTTCAGTTCGCAGAAAACCATATTTTGGGGTTGCCATGTACATTTGAAAAGAAGGACGTGCTCAACAAAAGAAAAGATATTGCAGCCATTATTTTATATGAAGATATCAATACATTTGTATGTTACAAGTAAATTTTGATTGAAAAATTCAACACTTAAGAATGCTTCTGTATTAATATCACACAAATTCCACATAATTATTCTAAGGCAAGTGTAGGTATAACTACAAGCCATCATGTATTAATGCACCCATTACAATTAATTTTTGGTAATTTTTTGTAAGTGCTTAATTTGTCTATCAAAAATGTATTTCATAATCGAATTTTCGGGATAATATGTTTAGTTGTTTGTATTAAAATATTTCACATGACCTGCATTTATCATGTATTATTTTCAGTGAATGCTAAAGAGTGTTGTTCTGCATGTGGTATGAAACCAGAAGGGAAGGAAGAGTTGGTAAGAATTTTTAAAATTTTAAAATCATATCACTACTTAGATTGTAAAGTAAAAAATCAACATTTTCATATTTTGCCTCTTTGATTTGCTCTCTCACCGTGTGGAGGATTTACAGAATTCTATCTATCTGTAAAAGATTTTTGAGTTACGAATCCATCGCTGTATGTATTTAAAGAGGAAACTTGGTAATCAAGTATAACAATAGAAAATTGTAGTATAGTTTATCGTTATACTCATTGAAATACACACAGGCCAATATCTAGGTCAAGTTACAAATTCACCTATCCGAAAATACTCAAGTGGGTATCAATGATTTTATATGCAGATCAATGCCATAATTTATGACGAAATCACTGGCAAAGGAAAACTGCACATAAAGTGCCTGATTTATTGATATGTTTGAAATAAAACCGTTCAATAATTTTATAATTAAGTCTTAATTTAGAAAAAAGAACGAATAAGGTAATTTGAATATCATTAATTGATGTATTGTTGTCCATTGTACCGTACATATAATTATTATGATATAGATCTATTTCAGATGCGTTTGGGATGTGCGAGTTCTACTTCCACAAGAAGCCGCACTGTGTAGGAAAGTGAAGTGTGAGCTCTACACAGTGCAGGATCGGACACTTCCATTTGCAAACGATGCGAATATAATGTGGAATAATGCCTACGTTATGGACTTTACAATGTGCGGGAAATGTTAGTTTGAGATAGAGGACATTGGATGTATTACTTCCCTTTCTTTGTCTAAATGAGACACTACTAGTCAAAACATCTAGTCGAGTAATTAAATATTGAAAAATTGTCTTATTGTTACTTACTTTTAATAGTCGCATGAGTCAATGTTAGCGAGCAAATTGTTGTCTTTAAGAAGTTGTGAATGTCATACGGGGTTAAATAAGGTTAACCACTCCCACCTTCGTTGTATTTTATTGGTCGATGCTAAGTATGAACAATTAAAATAGTCTATGTCGACATATCCATATTAGATGAAACGCAAATATATGTAGTGTTGTTTGCAGATGTTATATAATTCCTGACTATATTGGAAATAACTTAATTTTCAAAAATAAATATCAAAGACTCGTTTTCAAAAACAATGTTCAGTGTTTCCGATTTAACCGATCACTCAATCCAAATTTCGTTTTCAGTCCAGATAGTCACAGGTCTAATTCCGGAGGGCAACATATAATATCGTATTCAAAAACTAGGTCACTAGGTCAAATTATAAAAAACGTTGTCAACATATAGAACATACTTCACCTGCTGTTATATGTTCATGACAGCAGTCAAGGCATGATATTCTATTGTCAACGTACAGAACATGCTCCGCCTATTGTTATACGTTTATGACAACAGCCATGGCATGGTATTATATTGTCAACATATTAACTCGTGTACCGTCTGTTGTTATATGTTCATTACAACATCCAAGACGTGGGATTCTATTGTCAACATATAGTACATACTCCACCAGGTTTTATATGTTTATGAAAACAGTCAAGGCATGGTGTTCTATTGTAAATATACAGAACATGACAAGCCTGTTGTCATTTGTCCATGACAACGGCCAAGGCATGGTATTTTATTGTCAGCATATAGAACTTGCCCCGCCCGTTGTTATACGTTAATGACAACAGCCAATGTATGGTATTATGTTGTCAACATATAAAACATGCTCCGCTTGTTGTTATATGCTCATGGCAACAGCCAAGACATGATATTCTAATGTCAACATATAAACTGTGCTCCGCCTGTTGTTATATGTTCATTACAACAGCCAAGGCATGATATTCTATTGTCAAAATACAGAACACGCTCCGCCTGTTGTAATACGTTGATGACAACAGCTAAGGCATGGTATTCTGTTTTCAACGTACAGAACATGCTCCGCCTGTTGTTATACGTTCATGACAACAGCCAAGGCATGGTATTCTATTGTCAACAAATAGAACATGCTCCGCACGTGACAATAGCCGAGACATGGTATTCTATTCTCAACATACAGAACATGATCCGCCTATTGTTACATGTTCATAACAACAGCTAAGACATGGTATTATAATGTCAACACGGATAATGACTGATCACAATAGCTCAACTTGTTACTTCTTGACAGCTTAGCTGAAAAGTTGCATCCATTTGTCAAGGTATGTAAAATGCTATCAGAACCTCAGCAAGGAATGCTGAAACGGCGCATGAATATCAAATTTCAAAAGGCGTTCATTGCAGTGTAAATTTTATGATCTTTCAATCAAATTACTTGAAAATATAAATATTGGAAGTATAGCGCATTAAGCTAACGTGCTGAGCTATAATCATGCTGTTACCAATTTAGTATGTGTTGGTTGGAAACTGTGATTTATACTTTTTACTCACATTATTTTTAAAGGATGTATGTATACACCATTGATTTAATGTTTGTTCTTCGTTGGTAGAGGACCATGTAATAATTTACAAACTGAAATGGTTTTCATGCCCTCATATATGTCTTCTTATATACGACAATTTCATTATTCCCAGTATTTTGTATAAAGTATCGTCATATTTTCTGTCTCTCGACATTTTTATTTTCCCCAGTAGTATGTTTTTTTTAATAAAGGCTCTTTAATTAATATAAGATATTTTGCTTTAAATATTTGCATTGTTTTTATAACATGTATTAAAAAAAAAAAACTTCACCAGTTAGTTGAGGAAACTCGGCCAACCTATTAATAGCGGACATTTATTCTGTCCATTGAACTTTTATACATTATTTGAGACAAAAATGTAGTGAACGAAGCAACAAATGGTGAACGAATATATTGCATATTATATACGATACTATATACGAGAAATCGGGTTATAAATGATAAACTAAATTACATGCATGCGAAAACAGTCATTAAACAGCTTGCGTATGGACTGGTTATAAATCATATTAAATAGGATAATTATATATAACGCAGTATAAATAATTATTTATAGTATAATCTTGGTTAGTTCCACGGGTAATAAAGTTCCTTGGTACAACAAATATATCGATCAATACTAGTAAATAAGACTTCCATATGTTACGATTTAGGTTAAAGGGGCCTTTTCACAGATTTTGGCATGTTTTGAAGTTTGTCATTAAATGCTTTATATTGATAAATGTAAACATTAAATTTTAAAAGCTCCAGTAACAAAATAAAAAATATAATTTAAAAAGGAAAAAATAGCCCGCACGAGGGCTCGAACCAATGACCCCCGGAATCCTGAAGTAAAAAAACGCATTAGCCAACAGAGCTATCCTGCCAAGCATACATCAGAAGCGTATTTTATACGTTATATAAGCAATCTTCGTAGTTTCACAAATTTAAACGACAACAGAACTCTCAAAATTATTCAATCGTTTCGCGTTGCAACGCTTTATAATTTTAAGGTTTTCAAATCGTCAAAAGATAATATGATGGCTATATTGGACTTTGTTAAATGTTCAGTAATACTGTTTCCTCACAAATATCATAACTAAAACGAAAATTTAAAAATCAGGTATTAAGTAGTTGCTAGTATTTTGATGCAGATTTTAATTGTTATTTATGCAGAGCTTGGCTTATTTAGAAAGATAGTTAGAACAAGACTATTGTAAGGAAATATAAGTCCCCTACCGGCCTTACCATTGTCAGAAATTCCACCATTTTCAGATTTAAAAAAAATATATATTTTTTGCCATAGCAACCAGAATTTTTGATGATGGAACAAAATGAAATGACATGCATAATGTCCATATTGCAATCTATCCATGTTTCAAGTTTCATGAAAAAGTATTAAGAACTTTAAAAGTTATCGCAGGATCCAAGAAACCACCATTTCAGCAGTATTTTTAGTCTATTTGTTGCCATAGCAACTATAATTTATGACGTAGGAACGAAATGAAATGACGTGCATAATGTCCATGTTGACATCTATCCATGTTCCAAGTTTCATGAAAAAATATTAAGAACTTTTAAAGTTTTCGCAGGATCCAGACTTTTCTAACGCATCACTTTTTTTCAAACTTGACTATCTCAGTTACGAGTAAAGATATTGATTTAAAATTTTATATACGCTCATTTGACTACATTCTATGCAAGCTCACGATAAAATCATTCATCCGTGACGATTGGACGCTTTAGCCCGTGGGGTAGGTGTGGTTCCATATTTGTGCACGTGGAAATGTTGAACCGCGATTTAATTCTAGTTTTATTTCAATTTAATTATTTTAGGTGGATTCTTACACAAAGAAAACATAAAATTAATTTACAAAACAATATAGCTCGTATGAATATTCAGGAGCGCAATCGCGCACTTTGCATTTTACAGGCTAACTTTCCCACCTTCTAAAGCGTCCGATCGTCACGAATGAATGATTTTATCGTTAGCTTGCACGTATTGTAGTCAAATGGTCACATGTGCAATTTTAAATAAAAATATTTACTCATTACTGAGATATGTAAGTTTTAAAAGTGTTTCGTTAGAAAATTCACCAAGTGTAGTAAAAGGCGATATACATGTTATTCCAATTTAATTTCAATTTCATAATTCTAGGTAAGATTTTACACACGAAAAACATAATATTAATTAAAGAAAAACAATATGGCTCGTATGAATATTCAGCAGCAAAACGGCTTAATCGGCATGTTGCAAGCCGGTCAGTTATTAAGAAGTATAAGTTTATGCGTTTTACTTTTTACATTGTTATTATTTAACGTTGTACGAGTTTGCGAATTTGCCTTTTGAAGTGACGTTTCTAATTTGTTAAATTTAATATTTTGTTGTTTTTCAATTTCAATGACATTTTCAGGAATTATCAAATATGTGTTGAATTATTCTTGGTCCAAATTTCAACACAAGCCGTTCAAAAATAAGGGAGCTATATTGATATGATTAAGTGATGCGTTAGAAAAGTCTCCAAGTGTATTCACAATGCCGTTCAAACGATTATTCCAGTTTGTGTATCATTAACTCAGATCAAATGGAGTGGAATGGAATGTTAACTTTTATTTGCATAAGCGACCATATTGGCAGTCATTTTGGGTATACAATCTGGAATTTTATTTCGATGAATTCTTTAAAAAACAATAAACCTATAAATATCATGTTGTTTTAGATTGAACAAATGCAACATGGATAAAGGCATATGTAAATAAACACATAGGTCAAAGTTCAGAAACGGCGGCTATCTTAGACGTCATGTTTTATTTATTTAAACTCTCAATTATGCTAGCCCGGCATCATGCAGATTCTTGATTTGGAATATGTTGCAAACCAAACATATATTGAACATTTACTATACACCAAAAATCCTGGTTTATTTAATATTTTTCCGAACTATCACATTTAGAACGTGTGAACAATTAATTTAGTTGCGAAAATATATTTTGTTTATGCGTTCAATAACAACGTTTTCTTATGGATAGTGTTACATACCATCAATAAGAAATAACACAAACCATAATTGTATTAAATGAAATATGATCAAGAGAGAGTGCTGCTTGTAGAGACATAGTTGTTAAATATATCAAGCGTAACGTTTTTTTGTAGCTTTATATATACCAAAAGCAATATTTGACGGACTACTTTCCAAAATTTCCAGATCCTACCTCTGTATTCTTGAGGTGCATATTATTTTAAATGACGATGCAAGTACATAATTGTTTGGTATTGTATGTATATATGTATGGAAATTATTTTGTTAAGCTAAAACCATATACTATTATTCGCATGTTCACAACTGAATTTGAAGTTTGGGCACACATATGTATCTTGGATGCATTGCCATTATTTGACAAAGGACTTCTGTATATTTTATATAATATGTTATATATATTTTGTGTAAATATATTTTTATAATTAAACTTATGATTATAGATGCCACTGGTCAAAAGTATAAACTATGTTATTAAATATGAATACACATATGCGAATCATTTGTTGCTTTTCTAAAATGAGTCGGCTTTTACATATTTTGTATCAAGGGTGTTGCATTAAACAAAATGTCAATAACTTTGTATAAAATGGTAAAAGATGTTTATGTTTTTGGCAACAATTTCCTATTGATAGCATATTATGTTGAGAACTAATAATAGAGCAAACGATGTAATACTAGAATCTCTTGTTCGTATCAACAACGTTCATAATTGAAAACATCTTTGAACATAAAAAAATAAAAACTGTGATCAACGACTTGAACACAATTGATAACCGTTAGTCTGATACTGCTTGAAACTCGATTACATCGAAAGCCATAGGCTAATTGAGGGATTCTTTAAATCGTGTCATGGATATAATCAGTACTATGTTTTAAGAAAGAATCTTAAGAAGTCACTCTCTGTTGGATTTATCCTGGTACCCAAAACCATAGTTGGCAGACTAGGGTCGCACATGTTACCTACGTTACAAATAACTTGATTCGTAATACGATTGCCTTTATAATGTTTCAATCAGGGCAGGTTTAAGATGGATTAAGTGCTTGTGCTATAAATGTTTGCGATATTTATTCAATTCACGTTTTAGTAAATGGCCATTTGGAGTGCGTGGGATTCCTGGGGGTCATGTACGGTGACCTGTGACATCGGAAAACACTTCAGGAACAGAACTTGTGTGTACGACCCTGTGGCGCCGAAGGGTGCAAGATGTCCAGAAGATGACCACGAATCGGACTTCTGTTCATCATCATACTGCCCACGTAAAAAACGACTCAGTTGTTGTCTATGTTGTGTATGTATATTTTGTTTTTAAAATTATTTTTTTGATCGTCTCTCAACGGCAACCTATTGCACAATTTATCTTGCAGAATATGCTGTATATTCCTTCCAAATAAGCTCAGTTACTGTCTTCAAACATATCTTGTGATATATTGAGCTGACTGATTTGTTGAAGGTGATGGAATATGGACTCTCTGGAATGAATGGAGTGTGTGTTCTACCACTTGTAGTAATGGTTCTATAACGAGGAGTAGGAAATGTGTAAATCCTGTTCTTGCTGCACCATTCGGCAAAGATTGCGAAGGACCAGTAAATGAAACAAAAGCTTGCACCAATACTACAGATTGTTCATGTGATACTTTGTTTGATAAGTATTTCCGTATATTAAATTTTAAGTAATAAGTAATATTGATGAATATATGTGCGATCTAGCAATGCGAGCAACTTACCAGGGTACGTGTTTTTTAAATATACGCAAAGTCAAACTTCAGTTGAACCAGGCAAATCTTTATAAAACACGCGGAACATTATTTATGGAAAACAACATACTGCCAAACAGTGAGACACAAACAAAAGACAAGACACCAAGGGAAATCAAAAACACACATCAAAACATTGGATTAATGACATCGGTATTGTAAGTTTAGGGATGTAAACTGGTTTGACAAAGCTCTTAAATTCACCACTTGTCTTTTATGAAAAACAAAACAGAAAAAACGTTACATTAAATTGCTGCTGAATGCAAGTTTGTTTTGTTTTAGTAAGGTATAACATATGTTTGTGATATTGTAATACTTTTGTTCTTTTCTCTTTGCATTTGTACTTAAAGGCTACTAAGACATACAATAAAGTGGTCAATAATTAAACTTAATTAAACTTAATTTGAATTATAATAATTCACAATCGTTAATATTTCAGTTGATGGTAACTGGAGTGAATGGACATCTTGGAGCAGCGTTACCTGTGGCAATGGAGACAAGTCTAGAAACCGCACGTGTCTGTTTGATCAGGGGAAGCCAAGAGACTGTGTAGGGCTTGGCTTGTAGAACGGCTCCTGTACGAGAGGCAACTGTCCAGGTATTGTTCAGTAAAATAAGTATGATGAAACATGCATACAAAAGCTGTGTTAGACTTAATCGTATCTATTTGAGAGATTCAAGACTTAAAAAGGCTGTTTTTAATTTCAAACTATTTTAGTGTAATGCTATTTTGATATAATTCGCCAAGATGAATATTTCGAAATGATTACATGGCTTAAGCTTAAGAAAGCAGACAGTTGAATACACCGCATGATTAGCATCAAGAAATATTCGGTCTATATTTTCAATTTGTATCTGTATGTTTTCGATGAAAGATTATCGAGTGTTTCTATTTTATGATTTTCATTGGCATCACATTGTACCACCCAGTGCATTAGATGTGGAATACTATTTTTGAAAGCTTAAATTTATCATGTACTTTATTGTACTTCGGTATTGTCACTT